>NC_061101.1:42761004-42771004 GCF_015104395.2 Macrobrachium nipponense
CTTTTTCCACGACACGTGCCCCGTTCGCGCGAATTCCTTTATTTTTTAGCCTTTCAAAAGAGGATTGGAGAGGTACTTCGCCTTTTGTCTACCCTATTGTTGTGGGTTTAGGGTATTTCTGCGCATTGTAAGGAGAGGTTTTTTTTTTTTTTTTTTTTTTTTTTTTTTTTGAGAGAGAGAGAGAGAGGTAGATTGCACGCGCACGCGTTTATACCTGCGTGTTTTTGTAAGCGTCTCATACAAAGGAATGATTATATTGCTAGTTTTTCTGTTTTTGTTTTCCGAAGGAAAGTCAAAATAGTGGAAAAAATTTGGGATTTCTAGAGAGAGAGAGAGAGAGAGAGAGACTAAATTTTTAAACAGCCATTTCTACAGGAATTTGTGAGCTGTGTATGTATGTATGTATGTATGTGGGAGAGATAGAAAGTAAAGAATATTTATACACATTAAATTTAATTGGGATCACGAAACTGATGTTTTTCTCTTTTCTTTACAGGTAAGAGCACGTTCATTCTGCTCATCCAACAGGGATACTATGGCCAGTTGACCGCAGCTTCAAAAGTGCAGTACAGTAAGTTTTAGAAGTTACCACAGGTATTATCTCTCTCTCTCTCTCTCTCTCTCTCTCTCAGACAAGTCGATATATTCCAAGGCTCTAGTTGTCTCTCTCTCTCTCTCTCTCTCTCTCTCTCTCTCTCAAGTAATTCGATATATTCCAAGGTTTTTGTTTTTTAAAGCCTCTGGTGTGTGTGTGTGTGTGTGTGTGTGTCAGAATGGTAAACTGACTGTTGCTAGAGCTGTCAGAAGCATGAACAGTTGCGCAGTTCTGGTTGACGACGGCAGTCGATAGCATGTGTAATTGTTGGAACAATTTCGCTTCCCTTGTCATTTTGGTAGAACAAGTAATTATAAATAGTGAAGGAGATAAAATATAAAAATAATCAAGATCTACTATGCAGTTTCATTTTGTGAATAAAATATATGCAAAAGTAAAATGAAATCGTTTGTAACTCCAACACAATCTTCAGGTAAACATGAAAGAAACTCGTATTTAACTTCAGCCAAATCTTCATGTCAAAATAAGTCTTGTGTAATTCAACTGTTTCTGCCTCAGTTCGACGCCATTGTTTTATCGCGCGTTGTTTGTGTAATTAGATTGCTGCCGTGTGATTAATTAGTACATTATACCTAATTGAATTTCACCGAGGTCTATACAATGAATGCTAACCGTTATCGAGTTCAGCTTGAAGCGCTGTCACACTTCATTTGATGAACAGTCGCCTCATTTAATCGCAGTCACACTTGATTTAGGTTTTTGGTCACGCAGTTTAGGGCAATATCTGAAAACACGTGCCCGCAATTTATAGTTTTCGATGTAGTAGTTAATTGTATTATAACTTGGAATCACCTCTCTCTCTCTCTCTCTCTCTCTCTCTCTCTCTCTCTCTCTCTCTTTCCTGTGTCAGTTACTAAGCCATTGCCATGCCAGATTACATAAGCATTTGTAGATGACCATAGTCGTTTTAACAAACCAGTCTGTCTCTTAAAGTATCCACGCCTACTGCGATGGGTTTTGCAACTAGTCATTTATTATTCAAACCACTCCTCCTCCTCCTCCTCCTCCTCCTCCTCCGCTTCGATTTGTTGTTCCTGCTTATTCTAAACAGTTGATGGCTCTAACCCTCATCACGCCCTGAGCCTCCCCTCTCCATTTCTCCTCCTCCATAGCGCCACTGTCCGTTCTGATTTCGTTCCCCGTCCACTGGACGGTGGTTCGATCCCATGGGAGGACGAAATTATTATCAACTAAAAATTCCCCTTCGGTACATATATGAAAATATATCAACCCCCCCCCCCCCCCTTCCGAGGTAGAGCGAATTAGAAATATTAAAGGACATTTGTAGCTCGTAATGATATATATATTATATTATATATTATATAATATATATATATATATATATATTATATATATAAGATTAGTATATAAAAACACATAACATATCTTATATGGTGGTAAAATTAATACGATATATATATATTATATATATATATATAATTATAATTATGTATTATATTTATATATTTATATATTCATGTATATATGTGTGCATGTATACCGCACATATATATACATATACATATATATCTTGTGGAGATGGGGCTTGCAACGCCATCGCCACCTTTTATGAAATGCAATCAGCGAGGTGTGAGGTCGTAACGATTATCCGCCCACTATGAATAAGTTGCAGTGAGCCACAGTAGGAGCCATGGCTGCGTAGTGTAGTTTTGACCTGTCTTTTGACAAGTCCAGCTAACAGTCCACCTGACAATGAAAAGGTACAAGTTTTTGATAGGGTCCAAATAAACGGGCGTTTTGCTAGCAACCTCATCCTAAATTCTTGACTGTAACCCAGAATGAAGTACCATTCAGGTGTCTCACAGAGGGAAAAGAAGCGCGTGTGAGTATATGTGTTTGTGGGGCAAAAAGGAAAAAAAAGGCAAACTCCATGCACCCTTACTCATTTGAGGGAGTGGCTCCAGAAGGCTTCTCTGCCCCTATGGATGATTGAAATGGCTTGTGTAACCCATCCAAGTGATTAGTTTAACCAAATATTGTTCATTTTCGTTGATTGAAAGCCCAGCTGCCTAAAGAGCATGTCACTGTCTTCGCAGCTTCATTTTGAAAGAGGATAACTTCTTAAAAAAAAAAAAAAAAAAAAAAAAAAAAAAAAAAAAAAAAAAAAAAAAAAAAACAATCTGTCTTTCATTCAAGAATGTAACCCCTGAACAGGCAGCTTCCAGTGTTACTTGTCTCGTAAATATACGCAGAAAGTTTGTATGAATTGTGTGGATGCCCTTTCAGTTGCACCAGTAACCTGTATATTGTACACTCATTGTTACGGAAAGTATATGTTGTAATTATTGGGTGTAAAATCGAAAGTTTCCAAGTTTTTGGGAAATTCTCCTTAGGATGCTTGATTATCAAGAACTTATTAAGAACTTCGACGCAGTGCTTACGACGATATGTATCCATATTGATATTTTTGCTAAAATATTATTATTCAAATAATTTCCTAAATAAGAATTGACTTGCCCGTATGAAAATACTCGGGATAAATTTTTTTTTTTTTTTTTTTTTTTTTTGCAGTATTAAGCAAATTGGAAAATGAAACCAGAATATTTCCCGGTTTAGTTTTCCCTTGAGTATAATCTACTTAATAGGCAGGGGTCTCCTTTCCTCTGGGCCAAGACCCACTCTTTTTGACTCCCAGCATTTCTACTGTTTTCACCGGGCTCACCCTAGTTGTGCTATATTAAAGATAAAAAAAAAACGCATTTCGTTCTCAACCAAATGCAAAGAATCTATTACTAGTCTTGAGCCCTTCTTTTGTCCCATTTTCGTAAAATTGCACAAAACATTCCGCACAGTGTCTCTAACAACAAACAAACTAACTTAACCAAAAGCATACTCTCCTTGTAAAAGGTAAAAAGTATTCTCTCTCTCTCTCTCTCTCTCTCTCTCTCTCTCTCTCATTGAAAAGAATCCAGTTCTAGTGTCAAGACAATTTATGCATTGAAACAGCATTGTCAATTCGAGCTCTGCTGATACACAGACAGACACTTCCTGTTTTCACAACAGACGTCTGACCATAATACATACATACTTACATAACCTGTTCTTATATAGACAACAAATTGTATTTATGGGACCGGAAGGTGTGTGTATGTGTGAGTCATCGCAGTCAAGGTGGGGTCTGTCAGCAAGGAGGAGGAGGAGGAGTACGTGGAGGAGAGGAGGGAGGCCCGCTGAGGAAGCGGAGGCACAGAGGAGGGGTGGGAGGCCCATGTAGCGTTTGGGTAGGACGGGGTCCTAGGAGGAATAGGAGGAGGAGGAGCTCGAGGAATAGGTGGAGGGAGGGGGTGAGTATTGATCGAGAGAGAGAGAGAGAGAGAGAGAGAGAGATAGCATGCGAAATGCCTAGTGTTGATGATGTGGTCTCACGCTACATCGGTACCCCTTTTATGTTTCGATGTTCTGAAGGGTTTGTGTGTATGTGTGTGCGCGTTTGTAAGTGCGTGTATATGCGAGCGCGCGAGCGCGTGCATGTGCGTGCATCGGGGGCAAAGTTAAAAGGCCTTCGTGTTGGCGTTTTCAACTTCCATGTAAGAGGTTGGGAGACTTCATGGCGGGAGCAGCAGGGCCACCCTGATCACTGACGGTCTGGTAGGCGGGTTCATAGGTGTACATGGGTAGCCTTTAACGTTCATAGGTGTACATGGGTAGCCTTTAACGTTCATAGGTGTACATGGGTAGCCTTTAACGTTCATAGGTGTACATAGGTAGCCTTTAACGTTCATAGGTGTACATAGGTAGCCTTTAACGTTCATAGGTGTACTTGGGTAGCCTTTAACGTTCATAGGTGTACATAGGTGGCCTTTAACATTCACAGGTGTACATAGGTAACCTTTAACGTTCATAGGTGTACATAGGTGGCCTTTAACGTTCATAGGTGTACACAGGTGGCCTTTAACGTTCATAGGTGTACATAGGTGGCCTTTAATATTCACAGGTGTACATAGGTAACCTTTAACGTTCATAGGTGTACATAGGTGGCTTCAGGTCTAAGTACGTAGCTTTAACGTTCAAATGTGTACATAGGTGGTCTTTAACGTTCACAGGTGTACATAGGTAACTTTTTAACGTTCACAGGTGTACATAGGTAGCCTTTAACGTTCACCAGTGTACATAGGTGGCCTTTAACATTCACCGGTGTACATAGGTGGCCTTTAACGTTCGCAGGTGTACATAGGTGGTCTTTAACATCTACAGGTGTACATAGGTAGCATTTAACGTTCACATGTGTACATAGGTGGTCTTTAACGTTTACAGGTGTACATAGGTAGCTTTGAACATTTATAGGTGTACGTAAGTAGGCTTGAGATTTCATAGTGTAGTAGGTAGCCTTGAGGGTTAAATAGGTGTACATAGGTAGACTTGTGTGTATATAGGTGTATGTAGGTAGTTGGAGAGTATGTAGGTGTACATAGGTGGTCTTGAGTGTTTATAGGTGTACATGAGTAGCCTTGAGGGTTTTGTAGGTGTAGTACATAGGCAGCCTTGAGGGTATATGTGTATACCTTGACGGTTTATAGGTGTACATAAGTAGCCGGAGGGTTTATAGGTGTACATAGGTAGTGGAGGGTTTATAGGTGTGTATAAGCAGCCAAGTCTGGTGGAAGGGTGCCTATGAATGAGGCAAGGAGAAGGACGGGGCTGGGCCAGGGGCTGAATTCTGTCTTGGTACGTTGTTGGCTCTTACGTGAACTATTTTTTGTGACCTCTTGAGTCCTTGCTGTATTTACAAATGCAAGTTTTGGTCATTTTTTTTTTTTTTTTTTTATCGGGGTGTGTCTTTATTTTATTATTGTATTATTATTATTATTGATGTTATTTCTTATTTATTATTCTTTTGTTATTATTATACCTGTTTGCATTTTTGTGGTCTTTTTATTCGTTTATGAATTCTAATAACATCAGTCTTTCTTAGCGGAAGTTCGAATGTTTTTAATTCTTGACACAAATGGGTAACGTCAACAATATTTTTTATCTTTATATCTAATAAAACAGTTCTGCCAGATTGCTATGGATTGGCACATGCACTGATTTCCTCTTACTTGCAATAGTATTTTTCATCAAACGGCAAGCAAATTTGTTATATTTTATTTAGATTGTATCTAGTGCAAGCTTACGGTGTTTCCTTTTGGGCAACTTATTGCAATGACTTGTCAAGGGTTTGCCTCAGTCCGGTGCTTTTTTTTTATCGTTGTTGCATCTTTATACCTGAGAATAATGACTCCTTTTAATTGATTACTTCGTATCACGACTTTTCAGAAATTTTAATTGAGTTTCGCATCACGATTTTAGAATTTAAAATTGTTCCCTAATTTATTTCACGTCTGTCGCCAAGAGGCCTGCATATCTCCACTGTGGAGTGGAGTGCATTAGGAGTGCATTAGCACATTCCCTTTTGGGGTATTTTCAGTTTGTATTTATACTTGAGTGCAAAATGAGTTGGTTATTCATGTACATCTCATCCCTTATAAAAATTAAATGAGTCGGTGAGTCATAGCTATCTCATCCCTTATTATTGAAAATAATGACTATTCTTTTATGACTGTTACTTGGGTTCTGTTGAAGGCAAGGCGGCCAACAAATTGCCGTAGCTATTGATTGTCCTGTGTTAGTAATGGGCTACGGCCATATCCAATTTTGTCATGTTTATCATTGCCCGAGTCCGAATATGGACACATGGCGTATGCTGGTAGGGTATAACGAGTGCCATGTATGGTAGTCTCTCTCTCTCTCTCTCTCTCTCTCTCTCTCTCTCTCTCTCTCTCGTTTCTGTGGCACCGTTGCCCATGGTAGCGTATTCATGTGAATAGCTATACACCGTATCATATTATTGCAGACCAATACACTTTTCACGCTTACATGACTGTCGCAGTGCGCGAGCTTGAGTTGTGTGTGTGCGCGTTTGTGCGTATTTGTTTATTTACTTGGAATTGGCATATTTTTAGCGTTATAATATTGGAAAAGTTGAGGTACGGCCAACTAAAATTTTATATATACTTATATATATATTATATATATATATATTATATATATTTATATATATATATATATATATATATATATATATATATATATATATATATATATATATATATATATATATATATTATATATAGGGGCGGGCGAACATCAAGCAATATCATTTATGATTAAACTAAAACGTTTATTATATTAACAAGACTTCCCCTGCTATTACGGTGCTGACTAAAGAAATAAGCATAAAAAAAAACTTGAGTAACCAAAAAAAAAAAAGATGTAGTAATCCGATTGTTTGAAGACACACTCCATACCTTTCGGCGTACGGCACCAAATTCCGACAGGGCCAGATATCTCGCATCCAGCCGAGACAAAGTTACGGTCAACTTGGAAGAGGAATTTCGGGGGTCCCGAGAACATCTGTAGCTTCTTCCTCAGACCTTCATCTTTTTTTTTTTTTTTTTTTTTTTCCTTTCCTTTCCTCCTCTTGATTTTAACCCTGCGTCCTCTTTTTCCTCTCTTTCCTCTCTTCCCTCTTTCTCCTGGCTTCTTATATATTTCTCCTTTCCCTTGGGCCCTGTATTTCTCCCCGTTCTCATTTCATCTTTCTTTCTTTCTGCTCCTTCTCCTTGCGTCTTACATCATCTTCCTTCTCCCTTTGATCTTGTATGTCTCATTTTCATTCCTCTTCCCATCTCTCTTCCTCAATCTCCACTTCCTCGATGCTTCCTACATCTTCCTTCTTCTCCTTGGACCATGTCTTTTTTGCGTTTACATTTCTCTTCCCGTTTTCCTTTTGGTCTTCCAACATTATTCCTTCTCCTTGGACTTAACATTTCTTCTTCCTCTTCCTATCTTCCAGTTTCTCTTCCCTATTCTTCTTCTTCCCTTCTCCCAGCCTCTCTTCCCTGTTCCTTCTTCTTCTTCCCATCTTCCATTCTCCCTTCCCTATTTTTTCTAACTCTTCCCATCTTCCATTCTCACTTCTACCCCTTCCATCTTTTATGTTAAACCAATCCATCACTCATCTTTTACACCATCTACCATTTCCATCTCTCCTCTTCACTGTTCCTTCTTGGCCCCCCCCCCTCCCCCATCTTCCTGGACCTTCCTTCCATTTCTTCTCTGCCGAGCCACCCTATCTCAATATTGGATTTCCCGAGAAAGATTTCCAGAGTCGGAGTTGTTTATCCATTTTTGAATATATGCTATTTTGGGAAGGGGTCGTCGGGGGGCGGGGGTGTTGTGAGATAGTGAGGGACGGATTGGAATGGGAATGGGGCCGGGGGGGGGGGCTGAAAGGAGAGGGTCTACTAAATGGTGAATAATGGTTTTTTTTTATTCCTTTATTTTCGCATAGACAAATCGAAATTTGAGGGATGGGGTGGGGGGGGGGGGGGGGTGGGGGGGGGGGGGGGCGTCTTGCATTTGTCTTTTATGACTTCAGGATCCTTAGGGGGTTAGGGGGATTTGCGGTTGTGTTTAACGATTGTATTTGCGTGCAGAGTTCTGTTAGTGAGTTTGGTGATCATCGGTGGTAATGGACCTTTTCTGCTTAGCATTAATATCTTATTGACTATTTTGGGAATGATTACTTCTGCTTTCATTTTTTACTGTAGATTTTATTATACAAGTATAATAATAATGTGATTTGAATTACTACACGAAAACAGACACACACATATATGTATATATACATACGCAGGTTCCCCACAAAGAGGAGAAAATAATATAATTAAGTACTGAGCACTTCAGCGTAATTGTTACACATTTTCAAGGTGCACTAATTCTACATTGAAAATGCGTAACACCAACAAGAAAGGACCCAGTACTTCATTTTACTTTCCGTCTTCATTGTGGCGAACCTGCAAATTTGATACCATGTAAAAGTTTGGAATTCCTCAGTGAGTATATATATATATATATATATATATATATATATATATATATCTATATATATATATATATAATATATATATATGTGTGTGTGTGTGTGTGTGTGTGTGTGTATGTATATGTCTATATATATATATATATATATATATATATATATATATATATATATATGTATATATATACTCACTGAGGAATTCCAAACTTTTACATGGTATCAAATTTGCAGGTTCGCCACAATGAAGACGAAAAGTAAAATGAAGTACTGGTCCTTTCTTGTTGGTGTTACGCATTTTCAAGGTAAATTTAGTGCACCTTGAAAATGTGTAACAATTACGCTGAAGTGCTCAGTACTTAATTATATTATTTTCTCCTCGTTTGTGAACCTGCGTATGTATATATACATATATGTGTGTGTCTGTGTTTCGTGTAGTAATTCAAATCACATTATTTTATTATACTTGTATAATAAATCTACAGTAAAAAAATAAGCAGCAAGTAATCATTCCCAAAATAGTCCAATAAGATATTTATGCTGAGCAGAAATGTCCATTATTCTCCACCGATGATCACCAAACTCACACAAATAGAACTCTGCACGCAAATACAATTATTAACACAACCGCAAAACCATATATATATATATATATATATATATATATATATATATATATATATATATATATATATATATATATATTTATATATATATATATATATATATATATATATATATATATATATATATATATATATATAGCATTGGGCTCCGAAAATAGAAAAAAGCATAGCTAACGAATATAAATAAAGCCTTCAGTTGCCTTCTGTTCCAAAAAATTCAGAAAATATTTGACGAAGACCAGCGAATCTTTTGTCCTGGCAGCGTGGGGGGGAGGGGGGGAGTGGTTGTGTAGAGGGATTCCCATTTGAAAAGCATCGTCATTATTTTCGATGAAACTGCTAACTTTAGATTACATTTATTGTTAACGAGTTGGAGCTACATATGAAAAAAAAGGTAAAATAAAAAATAGTGCTTAATTATTAATTTCTAATTACTCCTCCATTATGAATAGGACAGAGGACGCTAAAACAAAAGGCTGTTAAATCCGACCAATCACGTCGAAGCTTCGACCTAATTATCGTTCTGCCTGTTCATGCATTGAGCCATTCTTTTAATTCTAACTAATTATCCCTCATTTGATTTAGAATTTTTTCCGGGGGGTTAGAAATGGAGGCTGGGATTGCGGGGGTGGGGGGGGGGGGGGGGGGGGGTGGGGGGGGGTCGAAAACTAGGCAGTTGGTCTGGTGGCGAGTGGTGGATCGGGGAGTTGGGTCCTTCTGTTCCAAATTTAATTTCTCGAAAATCATGGTGTCAATTACAGAAAGTTGTGTTCATTTATGCGGTTCGTATGAGTGACCGATTGTCGCGAACTCTGTCGGAATAATGACGAAATGATTAGGGATATGCAAGATTGTGCCCCCTCCTGCTCCCTTTTA
>NC_061101.1:42776004-42778504 GCF_015104395.2 Macrobrachium nipponense
ACTGAAAATGATTGATCGTATAGTGGCTTTGATGTGGATGATGATGATATGATTTTATTCTGCTACTTGTATCAGAATAATTGAAAAGTAATAGATTGGTTGCTGCGACGTAAGTAGCGGTAACAGTATTCAGATCGTTCTCAATAATTCACGTTTATAAGTGATGAAGAAGGCATGAAAGGAAAAGGAAATTGAAAAGAGTAATTCTGAAACTGCGTTTAAGAAACGGCAAAAAAGTTTCCGACAGTTTACTCCCAGCTAAGGGTGCCATTGTAACGTAATTTCTAGGACCTTAATTGAAAATCTGTATCAGACATTGCACTTGAAATAGTTTTAATTAAAACTGCACCTGGAGAGAAAAAAGAAAAAAGAAAAAAATGCTCCATTGCAGAATTGCAATTCAGGCTCCAAGACTTCATGAGGCGACGGGTGGGGCCGGGTGTTCAATGAAGTATTGTTACGGCCATATAGTGGCTTTGTCCACTCCATTGACCTCTCTCTCTCTCTCTCTCTCTCTCTCTCTCTCTCTCTCTCCTCTCTCTCTCTCTCTCTCTCTCTCTCTCCTCCATGGAGGAATAATTCTCCCTTACTCCCTTTGTTGTTGATGGGGCTGGGGGCGGGGTGGGGGGAGGTCTCCATAACGCTGCTGTTCTGCCAATGGTGATGATCACATAAAACGGTGTTATTGCTCGGTATAACATTTTTGAACGAGAACTGCGGTCCACTGGTCTTTCTCAGTCTTTGGACCGATAGGTATAGAGAGAACTGTTCATTGACTTTTGAATAGCAATTATGAGATGGCACGGAAGTTGATTGGTGCATATTAACGTGGCGTAATGAATACAGAGATCATTTACCACGATGAGAGAGAGATTGTAATTGCCATATATTTTAACCATTCA
This sequence comes from Macrobrachium nipponense, assembly GCF_015104395.2. Lineage (NCBI taxonomy): Eukaryota > Metazoa > Arthropoda > Malacostraca > Decapoda > Palaemonidae > Macrobrachium > Macrobrachium nipponense. Next base: position 42,776,907 of record NC_061101.1, read on the forward strand.
CATAGTCGTGCTCCATACGTACGCGTGTGTGTGTGTGTGTGTGTGTGTATATATATATATATATATATATATATATATATATATACTATATATATAGATATTATCACTACTGGATATATATATATGTAAAATATACTATACATATTTATTTATTTATTATATATATATGTATATGTATATATATATATATATATCATATATATATATATATATGTAAAATATACCTATTACTTTTTATTTATTAATTTACATGTAATCCATTGATATAAAATTCACTTTTCGTAGGAATAACTTCTGCCCAAAGGGAATCACGTATGAGAAACAGTTTTACCCTGACCAGGATTCGAATGAATCCCCTTTGAGGTTGGAAGTTCCCTTTCGGGTGTACAGGAGTCCCAAGCCAGAAAGTGAATACGATATTAATGTGTTATTTTTGACTTGCTTATATAAGCATAAAAGTGTCTTGTCTCTCTCTCTCTTTCTCCAAATATGAGACGCATCGCCCCGTCAACTTTGGCCTATCCACTTGTGGCCTCGGTGACTAGAGTTTTGGTAGTTAAGGAATCAAGTGTGTCTTCATTTACATATATATATATATATATATATAATATATATATATATATATATATTATTTATATATTAATATATATGTATTTTTATATGTTTATATATATTTATATATATTATATACAGATATATATTTAGTATATTAATTGATTTGGTAAAGAATCTTTCCTTTTACTACTTTCTTTTTATCGTTTAAGCATCGATTAGTATTTCTCCTCCCCTCCTTATAGGACAGTAGATGTCGCAGAGCGTAGAAACCTTTCGGTTCTCCAAGTTGATTTCTTATTTTGTTTTTATTCTATTTTTTTTTTTTACATTTGATTTGTTTATTGTCATTCTAATTTTTCGATTGTGTAAGTGGGGCATGATTTGACCCACCGCATTCAACTAACCGCCAATTTCATACTGAGGTTAAGAGCGACAAAATTGTCGTTGTGGGAACTGCCTCTCGGTAAGGATCATCTCGATTCTCAAGTCGGTGATGTTGACTAGAGCAGACTCTTTTGTTTGCATGAAGACAAGACATTTAATTTTGTGGACATCTGTAGTATTTGTTTATTTAGTAAAACGGTGCTGCTTTTATTGGTGTCGTCATAATGACTTGACTTTGTTTTTTTAGGTAATATTTTCATAACGGTAATACTAGCAGTGATAATAATGATGATAACATTCTTTATTATTATTATTAACATGTAATGACAGATCCTGCTGCCATCGTAGTAGCAGTTTTCCGAGATCATTCTAACACCGAAGCACGACGTTATAAATTATTTCTTCTTTCATCTAAAAAAAATACTGTATTGTAAAGGAAAAGACGCTGCCCAATTACCAGTTCTTTCCGTCGAGAGTAATTGGGTTTTTGTTGCTTCGTTCAATTGTTTTTCCCCTCGGGATACCTTTCTTTTTTTCTTCTTCTTTTTATTGAATTTATTGGCAGAAAGTAATTCTGCGGAGGATTTCTTCCGCGTTTCATCTTTTATTGATTTTTTTTATTGTCGTTTGATTAGTTTTTCATTATTGATATTTACTCT
>NC_061101.1:42783504-42791004 GCF_015104395.2 Macrobrachium nipponense
GTACTGAGGTAATTTTCTCTCTAATTTGTTGACCTAATTTGAGTAATCATTGATTTCATATCTCTTACCTCTAAACATATTTTTGTCCAAAAACAACTTAAGCCGACAACAGCTTGAAGTCTCTCTCTCTCTCTCTCTCTCTCTCTCTCTCTCTCTCTCTCTCTCTCTCAGTTCCTCGCTGGACGAGTGGTTTTCGCGCTTTGCTGCCAATCCGGTGGTCAAGTTCGAATCCCCGCTCGGCCGCGGAATCAGAGTAATTTATTTCTGGTGATAGAAATTCATTTATCGATAAAGTGTGGTTCGGATCCCACAATAAGCTGTAGGTCCCGTTGCTAGGTGACCAATTGGTTCCTAGCCACGTAAAAATATCTAATCCTTCGGGCCAGCCTTAGGAGAGCTGTTAATCAGCTCAGTGGTCTTGTAAAACTAAGATATACTTAACTCTCTCTCTCTCTCTCTCTCTCTCTCTCTCTCTCTCTCTCTCTCTCTCTCTCACGAGAAGAAAGGGAGAGAAACTGAAATAACCATACCTTGAGTGGGTTTTTTCTTCAGCATTCAATTTCATCGAATGCATTCAATATTCATGATCTCATGAAGTCGTTTTTTATGTGCTGATAAAATTGCAATTTAATTTCAAGTCCAGAAATATACCAGAATTAAAGGAAGCACGTAGATGATGTAAACAAGTCTGTTTATAAATTAGCTGCGAGGGACTAAGAATATTGATCAGGGACCTGATTGGTCTGGGGTTGCGAGCAGATCTTGGGCAGTTGCTTTGATTGAACAAAGGGGGAATTACACACCTCGATTTTCTCCTGATTATTTCCCGAGGAATATTGGAAAGGGTTGGGGAGGGGATTTCAGCAGATCGTGAATCTGCCTTTTGTGTTATTTGTGATTACCGAGAGAGAGAGAGAGAGAGAGAGAGAGAGAGAGAGAGAGGAGAGAGAGAGAGAGGAATTACGGGACGGCATCGTTCTTACGAGTCGAGTGTGGAGGAGAAATAGAAATTGGGAGAGGAGGATGGATGTGTCTGTGGAAGGAGTCGGGAAGTTGGTTAATTGTCCTATCGAATGAATTTGAGGTGGAAAGTGTCCTACGGAATGAATTAAAGAAAAGGAGAAATACTGCATTGTTCTGCACGAAAAGACTGCCCCCCCCCCCCCGGCAACTCCTGGATGTGTAAAGTAAGCAATTTCGGGAAAGAAATGGGAAGTCTGATGGAAGAGGTTCGTGGAAATTCTGTAAAAAGGAAACGTGTTGGGTCGTGTTTGGCATTTCTGAATAAACAAAGGGAATCGTTTGTTTTGATTGAACGGGAACAACTGGAGGAGCTAGGAGAGAGAGAGAGAGAGAGAGAGAGAGAGAGAGAGAGAGAGAGAGAGAGAGAGAGAGATTCCAACATATAAGGGGGAAATGTGTTTTTTGCCTTTCCAAATAAACAAAGGCATTGCACATTGAGTTAGTTGCCAAGAATGAAATTCCGACGAGAGAAGCGAAGTGCATTGGTGTAAATTTGGATTGCAAACAGTCAGACAAAGTCGGTGAATTCGTTGATTTATTTTTATTTTTATATTGCTGAAGTAAGAGCAACATAATGGATATTGGTAATCTTAATACGAAATATATTCTTATAAATTACTGGAGAATGAAGATTTTTGAAAAGGTTCGTACATTCTTGTGCTGAAGCAAGAGGATTTTCATTTTTTTTAATGCATTGCGCAAAGAAAAACGTAGAAAAACCTGAATTTGTTAACAGCGCTTAGAGCATTGTTTAAGGTATGGGCCCCCCCCCCCCCCCACCCCCCCACCCCCACCCCCTTCCTATTATTCTGGCAAGAAAGGGACTTTAGATAAGTTAGGGATAAGTTAGGAAGTCAGGCCTGCCGAAGGCGTTGTTTTGCTAAGTTTTTGAATGAATGATGGAAATTTAGTTAGAAATCTATTGTGTGATCGATTTTAAAGAATGGTTTTTGTGTGTATCAAGTACCTGGTCGTTAATTGACTGCTGGATTGTTGGTAAGGTCATGTGGTTAGCAACCTCATTCCAATTTTCAATATCTATTAAGCTTTGTAAGGACGAGACCACTACGTGTGTGTGTGTGTGTGTGTGTAACATGAATTTTAATTATATGTATATGTGCATATATATGTATGTCATTATATTTACGGCACACACACACACACATACACACATCATTATATATAATATATATATATATATATAACACTATTGTATATTATATATATATATATATATATATATATTATATATATATTTATATATATATATAATATATTCACGTATAGTGTAATTCTCGAAATATGCTCCGAATTCGCATAAAGCGCGAACATTTGAAAGTCATCCTTCTTGATAGCAGCAGACAATAACATGCCCGGAGAAATGTATGTCTGTGTCTGTGTATACATATGTGTGTGTGTGTGTGTCATGTGTGTGTATATATATTGTTTTGGGGAGGAATGGCGGACTAGGGACGTGTAAAGCGGCGAACGCTGAGTTAAGTTGTCAGGTTCTAGGGGGCTGCGAATATATTGAATAAGATATTGAATAAGGGGAGAGGGATGGAATCGAATAAGTAGAAAAGGGGAGGGGAGAGAGAGAGAGAGAGAGAGATGGAAAGCGAGAAACTATTCAGTGAGCGTTTGGGCGAAGGAGGTGATATAGTATATTCGTTTTTCATGGATTTCCTATATTGATTCGGTTGGGATATATATACTATATATATATATATATATTATATATATATATATCTATATATATACATACACACATATATATAGTATGCATGCATATGTATTATACTAACTCAATCGAAATAGTTCTTATTAGATTTCGTGAATCAAAAAGTCTTGTTGTTATAGCAGATGTCAGGATTTTTTTTTAAATACAAGAAGTTGGTTTTTCTTTCGTTCATATTTTTATTTCCAACTCCCAATCGTTTTTTTAACCTCCGCCTCCAAAGTTGACAGGAGGGTGAGCATTCAGTCCGAAAACACCTACAAAATAATGTCCGTGAAAGTTTACGCAATGCATTGGTAACGTTGATTGGACATTTTAATAGACTATTGCTCCATAGTATGGATACTCTACAATGCGTACTTTGCAATTTAACAAAAAGTGTTGATAACTTTCATGACCTTCACTACCATGTTAGACTGAAGGCATCATCCAGCGTAAGCGTGACCACTTATAAAATTCCTATATACCAAGCATTGTCAAACTATTCTCCGTAGGGTTTTAGTGTCGTCAGTACTTCACTCTGTGCACCGTAGGCATTACTTGAGGTTTTTGGCAGCGTCCCTTCGGCCCCTAGCTGCAACCCCTCTCATTCCTTTTGCTATACATTCGTTCATATTCTCTTTCTCCCATCTTCCTTTCCATCCTCTCCTAACAATCGTTTCATAGTGCAATTGCGAGGTTGTCCTCCTGATTAACCTCTAATATCTTACTCTTCGTTTCCATTTCAGTGCTGAATGCCCTCATAGATCCTATTGAATAGCCCTTGGCCTAAATTTTATACTCCATTCCATTCATTCCACCGCAATCCTGGAACTGGTGTCAGATGCTTTATAGTACCTCAGTGCACTCTATCATAATCCAGACTAGATTGCTTGTACTTCATTATTTGCTCTCTCGGCCTCTTCTAAAATTGTGTGCCTCCTTGAATCGTGACTTTTATAGATCAGGCCATATGCATAATTTAGACATGTTTTTTATGTCTTATCTTATTAGCCAAGATTACGATGCCTACTGCCCAAGTCAGATCCAACACCATAGTTTATTTACAATAAATGCAGTAAGTAAAATCTTACCCTACATGGGGTAGGGACTCGATGAGGCAATTCCCAGCCCCCATGAGGTATGTACCCGTCATCAGATAGGCATTGCGGAATCTCTCTCTCTCTCTCTCTCTCTCTCTCTCTCTCTCTCTCTCTCTCTCTCTCTCAGAATTGCTTGATATTTTATTCCATTGCTCGTGGGACTGTACAGGTGTCGTGTTGATCGCGGCTATATTTTTCTCACTGCTTCTCATTTCTTTTGCTTGTATATTTGTCCGTGAAGTGTGTGGTCATATGTAAATGCATCTGTTCTTGCATGTGCATTGACCGTGATTGTGTGTATGCATGTGTATTGTCTGTGAGTCTGCATGTGCAGTGTGTGATTGTGTGCATGTGTATTGTCTGTGATTGTGTGTGTGCATGTGTATTGTCTGCTTGTATGTGCGTATGTATATTGTCAGTTTATGTGCGTGCATGTGTATTGTGTGTTTATGTATCTGTGTGTCTATAAGAGTAATTTGTGCTTTGTGTGCGCTTTTGTGTGTACCTAGACGTTAATGGTCTTAAGGGACTATGCCATTCTGTTAGTATCCACTGTGTTTGCGCGCATTTTCCAAACATATATCCCTTTGTTTGTACCTCACATGTTTGCCTGCGCCTTTGTTTGTTCCTCCCTCTGCGTGATTGAAGCACGTGTCCAAAATTTATGTGCTTTGGCTTGTTTGTCTCCCAAAAGGACAAACCAATAATCCTAAGACGTCGATCTTTCGCCGCAACTTTTCCTTCCCCCGGGCGTCTCTCGCCAGATTAAACATCCAGTATTTATTTCCAGTGGATGTGGGATGCGGCAAGCTTTTCCTGGAGGATGTGAGGATTCTGGAATTTATTTCCAATGGATGCGGCAAATTCCTGGAGGATGTGAGGATTCTGGAATTTATTTCCAATTGATGCGGCAAGCTATTCCTGGAGGATGCGAGGATTCTGGAATTTATTTCCAATGGATGCGGCAAGCTATTCCTGGAGGATGTGAGGATTCTGGAATTTATTTCCAATGGATGCGGCAAGCTATTCCTGGAGGATGCGAGGATTCTGGAATTTATTTCCAAATTGATTGCGGCAGCTATTCCTGGAGGGGATGCGAGGATTTCTGGAATTTATTTCCAATGGATGCGGCAAGCTATTCCTGGAGGATGTGAGGATTCTGGATTTATTTCCCAAATGGATGCGGCAAGACTATTCCTGGAGGATGTGAGGATTCTGGAATTTATTTCCAGTGGATGTGGGAATTATTCCTGGAGGATGCGTAGATTCTGGAATTTATTTCCAGTGGATGCAGGAATCTATTCGTAGAGGATGTGAGGACTCTGGAATTTATTTCCAGTGGATGTGGGGATTCAAGAACTTATTTCCAATGGATGTTTGGGTTCGGGAATGTTTATTTCCAGTGGATGTGGTGATCCTGGAATTTATTTCCAGCGGATGTGAGGACTCGGGAAATTTATTTCGGGAAGGTGTGAGGATTTGGGAATTTATTTGCTGGGATGGGATTTAAAAGGGATTCGTGCACGTCTAAGTGGAGTTAAACGTTTCGGAGAGAAGGGGAAGGGGAAGGATTATTCCTCAGTTCTTTCCCCAACAGGCAGAATAAATGTTTTTGTCCTTGGCCTTAATAAATCAGTAATTCCGTAGGCCATATTCTTAAATATTCTTCTTTGTGCAGCACTTTCAAAGTCCTGTGGTTTAATTAAAAAACTCAACGATCTCTCTCTCTCTCTCTCTCTCTCTCTCTCTCTCTCTCTCTCTCTCTCTCTCTCTCTCTCTCTCCATTTGAAGTGGTCAGATCATCACCACTAACCCCTGGGGTTTATGACGGAAATTATAATAACGGACCGAGAAAGCATTGGATATTAAACTGATTTAACTGTAGAAATTAAGAAGGACGATGGAGAGAGAGAGAGGAGAGAGAGAGAGAGAGAGAGAGAGAGAGAGAGAGAGACTCAGGTGGTATTGTTGGTTTTATGAGGATCCACAGATGAAATTTCAGTTGATGGAGTAAGTTTCTCGTCCGGCGATCTTGAGTCTGTTTCATGGATTTATTCATTACAGTGTGCCAGTGAGGAGAATCTTAATCGCTGAGCTGTTCTGTAGGTGTGTTCCAATCATCTCTCTCTCTCTCTCTCTCTCTCGAAATAATATGTACACGCACACACACACACAACACACACACACACAACACACACACATATATATATATATTATATATATATATATATATATATATATATATATATATATATATAGATGTAAAAGTGGCAAGAAGTGATTGAAGAATAGGAGTTGCAAATGAGATAGATAATTGTGGCTGAGGAGGGTATGGAAGATATGCCTGGATTAGGCAGAGGTTCCAAAGTAGGAGGGCAAAGGCGAGGTGCCTGCTTTGGTTTTGTTGTAGAAAGTAAGAGGGGATGTAGGGAGGTGTAGAAGAGCTGTGTCGGTTTAGAATGTGCGTGTGTGTGTGTGTGTGTGTGTAAGGATCAAGTTTTTCATTATGGAACAATTGTGTGAGACGTTTGAGAGTTGAAGGGAAAAGCTTGAGAAAGGGCCACAGTTAGGGCCTGAAAGTACTCGAGTTTTAAGAAAAATGCTATGTAAATAGTTACAAGTAAACAAGTTATACTCAGTAATCTTGTGGGTTTCTGTTTCCATCTGCAGAAGAAAACTGAAAGATTTTTTTTTTTTGGTTCATTATTATTATTATTATTATTATTATTATATTATTATTATTATTATATTATTATTATTATTATTATTGTTGTTGTTGTTGTTGTTGTTGTTGTTGAAACAAACCCCAGTTATGTAATTGTACATATATTTAAATGTATAGATAGCTTCGGGGATCTGTACTGTTTTATCTCTAAATATAATTACAATTATATAACTCTGGATTTGTTCCTTCATTTTAAGACTCATTGTTGATTATTACTATTATTCAGAAGATGAACCCTATTCTTATGGAACAAGACCACAGCGACCATTGACTTGAAAATCAATCTTCCAAAGAATATGGTGTTCATTTGGAAGAAGTTAGCGGTGGTTAAGGGAAATACAGAAAGAAGAGATCTCGCTTATTAAAGAATAAAAAATAAATCGGTAAATAGATAAAAATGTTATTAAATTTAAGAATAGTATAGGGTAGTAATGTATTGCATCTTCGCTTGAACTTCTAAAGTTCCAGATGCACGACATCCTTTGTCAGACTGTTCCACAGTCCAACGGTGTGAGGAATAAAACACCTTTTGAACTGAGAAGTGTTACAGCGAAGCACGTTCGGAAGCGAGGCTGGAAGCTAAGCGTGTTGTAAGATAGATGGATGGGGAGGAGAGACTGGTTTAGTGTGAAAATGCCCAGAGACCGCCATGTTTTCTCTGCATGGTTGTTCACTATATATGTAAATGATCGATGCGTGAGACGTCAGAGAATGGCGAAGAGAAGAGAAACTGCAGAAACGAGTGAAAATTTGAAATTGTTGGCGAGAGGAGACCGTTGAGAGTACACGTGAAAAGAGTAAATTGGATTGAATCTAGAATTGAGGCCAAAGGCCAAGCACTGAAACCTATGAGGACATTCACTGCTGAAGCGGAAATTGATATTAAAAGCTTTGAAAGGTGTAACAGGAGGAAAACCTCAAATCAACTTTGA
>NC_061101.1:42798504-42836004 GCF_015104395.2 Macrobrachium nipponense
TAAGTCGAATTCTAGGAAAGTTTTGTGAGTGTGAAAAGTTATCTTACCCTTATTATATATTTTAAGTATATATATATATATATATATATATATATATATATATATATAATATATACATATATATATATATCATTATATATATATATATATATTATACATATATATATATATACATATATATATACATACATATATATTTACCATATATGAATACACATATATATATATATAATCTATATATCTATCTATATATATATATATATATATATATATATATATATATATATATACACACACACATTTGATTTGTATGTATAGATTCATGCATGTCTATCTCTGCCTCCCTGTATATATATATATATATATATATATATATATATATATATATATATATATATATATATATATATATACTTACAAAATCACAGAAGATGCACGACTTCATGATAGAAGCGAATACCACAGGAGTAATCGTCACAAATTCGTAGCCGAGCGCTTTCGTCCACTATTATTTTTCCTGTGGGTGGCAGCCTGAACTATGTATAAACTTGATTCATTTACATGAAAACAAAGAATGTGCAAAGTAAAGAGATTAAAGGGATATAGCGTTGCTGATGATTGAAAACACCTCCAAGGAGAAACAAGATCTGTTATTGTAGCAGTGACCTCGGTTATAAACGAGGTGATAGATCCTTCTCTTTCTGTCAGGTACAAGGATGTTGTGAACTGCCTGTATGAATTGTTTTTAGTACTTTCCACACCTGCTTATGTTAACGTTGAATGCTTATCACGATGTATTCGTCCTCTCGAAGATGTCAGAAACTAAATTAGAAGCCGGTCAAAGTCTATACTGTGTTTGATATCTCCTGTAATATATATATATATATATATATATATATATATATATATATATATATATATATATATATATATATATATATATATATATGAACGTATGTATATTTACTTATCTGTCATATTTATTCTATATTCATGTATTGGCATTCAAGGTATAATTTTCCCTATCTTATGTTCATGCAATTATCCTTGGACTTAGTTCAGGAAAAAAAAAACAAGAAAATGATAAATAAAATAAAACAACCAGTTCTTGCGAATTAAGCTCTATGAATACGGCCTTCGGGACAGTTGTTATCACCCCTATCCAGTGCTTTTTTTATGCTGCGTAATATCCGCGTTTTTTATATATATTTATTCTTCTTCACCTTTCAACATTTTTGTATTCAGTGTTTGCTCCGGGTTTCTTTTCCTGCTGGTGTTACTGGTGATTAGATGTATGGGATTTTTATATTATATTATATATATATAATATATATATATATATATATATATATATATATATATATATATATATATTGTATTTTCTCAGACAAAGCGGTCAATATATTATATATATATATATGTATATATTATATATATTTATATATATATATATATATACATACTATACATATATATACATGTATATGTATGTATGTATATGTATATAAGCCATAAAATTAGTATTCATAACACATGACCACAAATTTTTAGATAATATATATATAATATTGTATATATATTTTATATGTGCACACATGTATTATATATAATATATACATATATATAGATATATATATATACATATACATACATATATATATATATATATATATATATATATATATATATATATATATATATATACACTCACACATACGTACGTACATACTCATACGAGTATACAGTGGAGTCGTCCCCCTAAAACGGGGTTTTATGGAAAGATATAATTACAATGGCCATTACCGTATTCATACTTGACTAACTATATAGAGATAGCTCGCCATGTCTGTCTGAAAAAAGTCCGCATTATCCCTTACACATACACACTGCTTCAGACCAATTCAGCTTTCTCGCAAGTTGCAACAACCTAGCATTACCAACGTATCTCGAGTTTGTCCCTCTTCGTTGTCTAAAAAAGGTATTTGGACCATTTTTCTCTGATGACTATACTCTGTTTTTTTTTTTTTTTTTTTTTTTTTTTTTTTTTTTTTTGGGTCATCTGTCCATTCCGCCTGTGGTGTTTTTTGTATGGTAACACTGCGTCCGGGCTTTAGATAGTTACATTCAGCTTACATTCAACGAATATAATATCCTATTTCGAATATTAACGGTGTAATTTGCATACAGTAAATTATTAAAACATTCTCAGTTGCAAATGTACACCCGATATCTTTTATTACCTAAAACTTAACATAGCGCAACTATCTAAGCACGGTTGCAGGTTACCATACAAAAACACCACAGGCGGATGGACAGATGAAAAAAAAAAACAGAGTATAGAGTATTGAATAATGCAACCGGCAGTCGGTTGACTGCGATGGGTCATTTGCCGGGTAGATAAAGTAATAATAAATAATAAACATGTAAAAAATGCGCCAATGAAACCGATTTTCTCTGCCACGTCCCATAAAACTCGCAGCCACGGTTCATGAACTATTCCACTGGTCGGTGGTGGCCTGTATGTTGGTACCTATAAATGTGCCAGACTTACGATCATGGCTAACTTTAGCCTTAAATAAAATAAAAACTATTGAGGCTATATGGCTGCAATTTGGTACTTTTGATGATTGGAGGGTGGATGATAAACATACCAATTTTGCAGCCCTCTAGCCTCAGTAGTTTTTCAGATCTGAGGGCGGACAGTCAAATGCGGACGGACAAACAAATAGCCATCTTAATAGTTTTCTTTTACAGAAAACTAAAACCTATATTTCAGCTCAGAGCCAGATACAGAGGTAGACAACGTACAAACAATACGATACACAATCTACATACAGGAGGTCAGAAGTTAGGATAGCAAACGGCTACATCCATACAGTTGGTTAGAAAAATAGTAATGCTAGTAATCAGAATAATAGCAAGAATAATAATAAAAGTTATTATAATAATGATGTTAGCAATAAAGGTATTGGGGTTTTCCCCCGTTTCCCCCAAATGCTTGCTATCCCTTGTGGAAGGAGAGAGAGAGAGAGAGAGAGAGAGAGAGAGAGAGTAGGCTAAAATTCGAATAATATAATAATAATAATAAAAATATGGGCTTTCCACCCGTTTCGCAAACGTCTTGCTATCCCCTTTTGGAGAGAGAGAGAGAGAGAGAGAGAGAGAGAGAGAGAGAGAGAGAGAGAGAGAGAGAGAGAGAGGAGGCAGGCCAAAACCTGCACGAAAACAGGCTGTCCTTTGTCTTGGTGCCACAGTCCAAAATAGGCCATGGTGCTCAAAATATTAAACCCGGCCATGGTACCAGCAGTATTGAATAAGGCACTATGCTGCAAGCTGTTGCTGCGACAGTGCCTTTTTTCTTTTCTTTTTTTCTTTTCTTTTTTTCTTTTTTAGGATATTGGTTTTTTGATGGCATTTCAAAAATCCACTAGTTGAAATATGATAGTTATCTTGTAATTGTTTTTGCTATTATTATTTATACCATTATTGTTAATCTTCATTATTTTGTATGTTGATATTTATGGTCATGGAACTATAAACATGGAATGGACATGCGCGTATAAATGTATTGACGTTGATTGTCACTACGCGGCACCACTGGAAAGTTTGGAGATGACGCTGAATTAAGCTATTAAAGCAGAGTCTTACAGACGCTTTTTTTTACTCTGTCGTCCTTAATTTTCCACCGATTTTAATAATTATAAGTTCATTGGAAAGCTCTTGAAAAATCCTTTGAAATGCATATAATTAAGATTGTAAAAATTACAGCGCTGCAGTGTTTTAAGTCAATATATCCAGATATGCATTTTAACTGGGTTCGCTTTTTTACTCTACTGTTCCAAATTATTTAATATAAATTTTGATAAATTTATTATCGGTTTAAAGCTCTTGAAAAGCACTTTCCAATGAACCCAATGAAACACGTATGTTGTCCATTACCAATAGAAAATAATCAGTGGCCCATGGTCCTGAGACTGGGTGATTTCATGTCTAAGCCATGGGGTTGTGTAATAAATTTTACCACTAAAGCCTGCTGAACCCCTTACATTTAATATCCTTCTAAGTATCAAAGTCTTTATACTCGAATTTGCAATTTATGTACTACCTAGGTCTCATCACCTTGCTGTGCAGTCTGTCACCTAGGAATTAACCATATCACCATGACACAATGTACTTAAATTGTAATTATGTTGACTTATGCGTATTGCTTACTTTATTTTAATTAATACTAATAATTTTAGGTTATTTTAAATGTATTATCATGTAAACAGAAATTACTAGATTGAATAATGTGTACTTCTAAATTTAATTTAACATAATGCAACAAATGTCATAGATGACAAGATTTTGTATTGGAAATTGAAGAGATTACATTCTAATCCAATATGGCGAGGTGGGCAATGTGATACAAAGCTCTCTCCACCCTTTGCAATGGCGGCATGCTACACACGGCGATTTCGCGCATGCCCATTCCATGTTTATAGCTCCATGTTTATGGTATTTGAAAAATCTGTTAGTTGAAATTTAGCGGTTGTCTTGCTGTGGATTTTTGTCGTTATTTATGGCATTATTATTCATTTTCATCATTATTTATGCTTATCTTTATTGTTTCCATTATTTCTGTGCGATATTCTTACATTTTCAATTAACCTCAAGTGTTTTATTTTTTATTTTTTTTATTTTTACATGACAGATGAACCAGGATAATTCAAAAGTCAGTATTATTTTCCTTCCATATTTTCTCCCCATTTCCAGGGCTCATATATCTCAAGTCTTGCTCTTTATCTTCATACGCAATGGCATGACACTGATGCTCACAACTGAGCAACCTGAGTTTGATCCCTGTGGTGGGGCGAGGAAAGAGCAGCATGGGTTCGTTTATTTCAAGATACGATCTACCTTTGTTGACATGGGCTGTAAATTATGTATATACCTGGTTGTTAGTTGTGTGTATGGATCGTGGATGGAAAGAGAGAGAGAGAGAGAGAGAGAGAGAGAGAGAGAGAGAGAGAGAGAGAGAGAGAGGTGAAGTTTCCAGTAGTCCAGCGAAATGTGTAATATCGTAACATAATTAACAAGTAGAAAATGCGCCGAAGTTTCTTCGGTGCCAAAGAGTTTTCTGTTCAGTGTATAATACTGTATGAGCATTGCTCAATGAAACTTTCAACCGCGGCCCGGAGGTGGCCTGTCCTATAGAGTTGTCAGATGGACGGTTATGGCCAACTTTAACCTGAAATAAAATAAAAACTACTTAGGCTAGAGGGCTACAAATTATGACGTTTGATAATTGTAGGATTGATTGATCAACATACCAATTTACAGCTCTCTAGCCTCAGTAGGTTTTAGGATCTGAGGGCAGAGATAAAAAGTGCTGAAGCCAGGACAGTGAGACAAAGCCATCTCAATTTTTTTGCTTTACAGAAAACTAAAAATTGAACGATTCCTAGCTGGGGTCCTCGCACCACCAAGTTGAACCATCGTTAAATAATCTCTCTCTCTCTCTCTCTCTCTCTCTCTCTCTCTCTCTCTCTCTCTCTCTCTCTCTCTCTCTCTCTCTCTCTCTCGGAGGCAGGCACGCCTTACCCTTTTAGGTGTAGCCGTGCGAGGCAATATCCTGCAAGCGACTCTTGTGCCAAAATGCTCTTATCAAACTCTGTTAATAGACGGCTTAATCATTACCATGTTCCAACTTGTGAGAGTTGGGGGAACTAATGTATTTCAATTAATCGCCGCAGAGAGAGAGAGAGAGAGAGAGAGAGAGAGAGAGAGAGAGAGAGAGAGAGAGAGAGAGAGAGAGGGGCGACGGCTGAGCTACCGCACTTTGCTTGTAAAGTAGCGTACTCTCCGCCAGGCTTGGAATGCGTCAAACTCTCTCTCTCTCTCTCTCTCTCTCTCTCTCTCTCTCTCTCTCTCTCTCTCTCTACACACACACACACACACACACATACACACACACACATATATATATATATATATATATATATATATATATATATATATATATATATATATTATCATATATATATATATATATATATATATATAATGTATAGATATTATATATGATAGATACATAGATGTATGTGGCCTAAATTTTATCATAATCTTAGTATCCACATATCCCTTTGAGATCAATTGACGCATTGTAAGAATTTATTGTATAATGGAATTATTCCTCATTATTTCATCATCAAACATTGTGTAAACTAATGTATTAAGCACTTTTCGATATAAAAAAACAAAATCAACAAGGAACACTCTCTCTCTCTCTCTCTCTCTCTCTCTCCTTGCTCCTCCACGTATGCGCAGGCGCTCAGGAAAGGGAAAAAGGTTAAAAAAGATGAGGAAACGATAAAATCAATTACTCTATTTTTATTGTTGCCGCTTGCGGGGAAACGCTGCGCCAGCGGCCTGCGTTTAATTTTTCAAGTTATGATCCCGACGGATTTCTGCTGACTGACAGGTCTGTCTTTCTGATATTTGTTTGTTTCCTAAGGATTTTATCCATTTCTTTTGTCTTTGGTTGTGTTTTTCCTTGTCCGCCCGTACTGTCGGAAGTGGCGTCTTTCTTTGCATCAGCATCAGTTTTTTTTTTTTTCCGAAGATTTTTGTATTTTTTTTTTACTCATTGGTCTTTAGTTGTAATTTGTACTTGTCTGCGCATATATACTGGTAAATTGACAGCTATATTAGACTTTCAAGACAGCAAGTCCCGCGCCCA
The DNA here is from genome assembly GCF_015104395.2 of Macrobrachium nipponense. NCBI lineage: Eukaryota > Metazoa > Arthropoda > Malacostraca > Decapoda > Palaemonidae > Macrobrachium > Macrobrachium nipponense. Next base: position 42,805,226 of record NC_061101.1, read on the forward strand.
AGGACGTTACATCCCCTCCAGAAGCTGGGACCATATTAATGATAATAATAATAGCGCTTTTCTATACAAAGACCATTTTTAGATGTACTGGATAATGAAGGGCAATCATATGCAAAAATTACGGTTGAAGGCCTACTTCACATTAGGTAATAGTTAGGTAATAACTAAGGTTTATCTTAATTAGTTATATTTACAGTCTTCATTATATTAGAAATGAGACGATTACACCCTATGGGTTCAAGGGGGGACGTAAGGACCCCGTAACTCAGATGATAACCAACATTGAGTTAGATCTTGGAGTAGATGAACAGGTGACCGGAGGTTTCCATGCAAGTGGAGTGAAGAAAACAATAGGGGGGTTTTCCCCGGAGAACACGAGCTGAGAATCCAGAATCCACAGCTGCTCTGTTGCGAGTCTGTAACAAGAACAATTGGGAGTTGAACAGATTGTGTAAGACACGTGGGTGATGATTGTGGGGGATACGTACTTCCGGAAGGTACTTAACAACTAACAACTAGTTCGCACAAAGAAATGAGTTACGTTACTGATCACCTACAAAGGAAGAAATTACGTTACTTATTACTTACTAAGGACTGAGTTACTTTACTCATCACTGAGTCACTGTTGGCTGATGGTGCACAACACTATGCAGTTATCAGAAGATACAGGAATCGCCCAAGAACGAAGAAAAGGAAATTCAGTCGGAGAAGGGAGGTGGGACTGACTGCTAATAAACCTTGCAATTCGCCCATTACCTTCTTTAGGAGATTGGTGTCGTCTTACTCGGGGTGCATCACTCAAGTCACATAGGCAAGGGAACAGCCTGTCTCAAGGGAAGTAGCTCAGCGAAGCACAGGAGAAATTCTAAGGTATTCTAAGGCGTTTTCCCCTTATCATATGATTTCGGAGAAGGATCGCCAGCATCCTGGTGTATGGCGTTGCCTGTCCCTCAGCGCCTTTCTAAAGCCACGGTGTCCTACCAGATGAACCATGTGGTCTGGGCGTTTAAATATGGCAGCTGGACGTCTTCCATCGGTGGTGTGGCATGATGCCCTTTGGGTGGGGCGAACTTTATCTTCCAGCTAGCGAATCTGTAAACAAAAGGTACTAGAAGTCAAACGAACTAGAGTTGATTAAGGTATTAATTCCTTAAAGGAATTGGTGTGTGAGAGAGAGAGAGAGAGAGAGAGAGAGAGAGAGAGAGAGAGAGAGAGAGAGAGGGGCGAACCCGCCTGTATCTTTATGATGATTGAGAAATAATAAGACTGATTCCTTCTGGATTTTTAATAGTACGTTAATTTGAAGAGATGACATAAATTGAGGTACCCTCAATACAATATATATATATGTATGTATGTATGAATAAAGGCAAATGTCACGAAGGAGAAAAAGTGAAACAACAGGGTGGTTGCGAGGTCCTTTGCTAGCAGTAGAGGACGGGTGTCGGAAGACCTAGCAACCACTCCGCTGTTTCACTTTTTTCCTTCGTGGTATTTGCCTTTATATATACATTCATCGTGTTCCATATCTTCGTGATTCAGTTATACATATATGCCATATATATATATATATATATATATATATATTATATATATATATATTATATATATATATATATATATATATATATATATATATATATATATATATGATTTATATTAGACAAGACGAATAAACTTGAAAGTTCTCTTACGCTCAGAGACTTTCCAAGGCTCAAGGCGTTGAGGTGAATTCCGTACCCAGACCGTGAGTAACGTCCTCCTCTCTCTCTCTCTCTCTCTCTCTCTCTCTCTCTCTCTCTCTCTCTCTCTCTCTCAAGACCCAGGGAAACATTTGTCGTTTGTTCGTTATTAACTTTGACGCTAAAATGCCTTGGGGATATTTCATTGAACTAATACGAGTATGTCTTAAATGTCGATAAAAGTGTGTTATTTGATAGATATAAGAAAAAAAAGTCGAAAATACTGAATATTAGGAGAAAAATATATCTTTTTCTTAAGTGGGAAGATAAAGTACGAAAGGTTTTGACTTGTAATACTCTTGTAATTCCTTTCGTGGTTCATTACAAAAATTGTTTGAGGAGGATATGTTGTTTCATTTAATAATTAAATAATAATGATTTTCTCTGTATTTTCAGGTACGTCTTAGAGATACAGGAAGCGGAGAGGTGGAATACTTGATGAGCTTCACTGACAGGTTTCCAGTATGTAAGTATATTATTATGCAGAAAATAGGCAGCCTTTGTATTGAGTAGGGCTGTTTGACGGCATTGGCAGATCTTACACACACACACACACACACACACACACAAGCATGCATTACAGTATGTACGTATTACACGCATTCATTTTAAGAGTGGTGCTCTCAGAAGTGTAAGACTCGCCTATCTGGGGAAGGGTTTCGAATTAAATTGCTATCCCCATGCTGTTATATTTAAACTCTCTCTCTCTCTCTCTCTCTCTCTCTCTCTCTCTCTCTCTCTCTCTCTCTCTCTCTCTCTCTCTCTCTCTACATTGTGCCCCGTATTTGATAGCATTTTAAATACTGTTATTTTATTTTCATAGGTATTGTTCTTGCCAGAGAATGTGAATTGACGTGCGTTGTACAAATTGAGTTAAGAAGCCTGTGTCCGCATTTGAGTGATTACGAGATGCATTAGAAAGCTTATACCCCTAAGCTCATTACTCACTTTAACTTTGTAACTGATTTTATGAAACTCTCTCTCAACTTGAATGCTAGATCTACCTTGATTTTTTTTTTCTAGTGATTGAACGTAATTTGGAACTTACATAGTTATTCATAAGAGATACATTGTCCACTATATAGATTGTGTTGATTTTCTTTGATTTCCATTCTTTGTTTTCTTATTTTTGTTTTATAATTTTACGAAATTTGGAACTTACATAGTTTTTCATAAGAGATACATTGTCCACTATATAGATTGTGTTGATTTTCTTTGATTGCCATTGTTTGTTTTTTTATTTTTGTTATATAATTTTACGAACGATTATGATCATAGTCATTATCAATATCAGTGTTTGAATTAACTTTTGGAGGCGATGGTTTTTTTCTACAGTAGTTCTTTATAACAGTACCGATTTTGTTTCATAACTGAGACAAGGAAACCTTGAAGAAGTGGCACAAATTCGAAAACTTCAGGAAAGCTCCTTCCCGGTGATATGTTGTAAAAGATTCATTCTGGGTTGAGTATAATGATACCTTACTTTCCTGGGCACAGCGTCATTGTTATTTCTAGTATAAAGTTGTCCTGAATCTGCTTGAATTTATGTGGAGCAAAAGGATGTAAACATAAACATACTGGCTGTGAACAGAGGTAAAGGAAGGGAATGAACAGACATAAACGTATGCAATTGAATGTCAATGAACAGACATAAATATATGGTTGCGGAAAGACCGGTTTCGTAAAAAAACAAGTAAAAAATGCACTGAATTTTCTCCGGCGCATTTAATTTTCTGTACAGCGTATAATACTGTGTGAAACTCTTAGTTACGGGCAATGAAAACTCTCAGCCACGGCCCATGAAACTTTCAGCCACAGCCTGGTGGTGACCTGTGTTGTTCATGACTAAATTTAACCTTAAATAAAATAAAAACTACTGAGGCTGGAAGGCTGCAATGTGTTATGTTTGATGATTGGAGGGTGGATGATCAGCATAGCAGTTTTCAGCCCTCTAGCCTGAGTAGTTTTTAAGACCTGACGGCGGACAGGAAAAGTGCGGACGGACAGACAAAGAGCCATCTCATCAGTAAACGCAAAATTGAACGCTAGGTAACAACTCGTGTCTTTATCAAGTGGCGATACATATATTTACTCTTTGCTCAGTAAATAGTTTTTCAAGTTTTAGAAGGGTGAGTAACGAAAAAAGAAAGTCCCAACCTCTGAATATTTTTAGGTCTGGTGTGTTATATATTATTACACGAACAGTTTCGTTGATTTTAAGTAGGATTTTTCCAAAGATGGCCCTTATGCATGGCAAGAACCCATTCAATTTTGTCAAAGATAGAAAGGCAACTTTTGACCTTTCACGAGGTCAAAGGTCAGTTAGAAATGTTAGCATATCGCTAACTTTGAAGTAAGAGATAGAGTTCATATTTGGTGTGCGCAATGCACTGATGATGTCCAGATGCAGAGTGAGGTCGAGGCAGTTGTCAGTCATCCTTAGATATCAAAAGTCTCTTCCTTAAATTTTGGCCACAACTTTTGAACAATACAAAATAGCCTTCATATTTGGTCATCCTAATTCTTGTATGATACTGATGTGTAACGTTAGGTCAAGGTCATTTATAGAAATTTAAAGTCAAGTAGGAATGTAACCGTGTTCTAAATTAGTGAACTGTTTGGCATGTACTACCGTCTTTGAGAACTATCGTTACCCGAGATTGAGCCCGTGGGTGGGTGAGCGTGGGACAGCTTCCGTCCATTTCCTGAAATATTCTATTGGCCTTCATTGATATAAGTTATGAATTATATACCTGGTTGTTAGAGTCTGTAGTGGGTAGCAGTTAGATGGGGGAAAGGCACAGGCAGAACTTCATCAGAAAATGTGAGCTGATGAGATTGCTAACCCATGCCCTTTCTCATCCTGGCTGCTACCCACCACAGTCCCTAACAACCAGGTATATCGATACCCTCTGGGGCAATCTCTTATTTTATGAGAAAAGGCCAAAATAATAAAAAAAATCTTTGTTTTTCCAATACTGCCTTCGTTCCTGTGACACAGAACTCCGACTGAATCTCTCTCTCTCTCTCTCTCGCTGATGACACAAGAATAAGTAGAGAAATTACTTGTGATGAAGATAGGAACGTTCTACAAAGAGACCTTAACAAAGTATATGATTGGGCAGAGGTAAATAGGATGGTATTTAACTCTGATAAATTTGAATCAATAAATTATGGAGACAGAGAAGGAAAGCTATAATGCATATAGGGGACCTAATAATGAAGACAATCACAAATAAGGAAGCAGTTAAAGACCTTGGTGTGATGATGAATAGGAACATGTTATGCAATGATCAAATAGCAATTCTATTGGCAAAATGTAATGCAAAAATGAGAATGTTGTTACGGCATTTCAAAACAAGAAAAGCTGAACACATGATTATGCTTTATAAAACATATGTTCGTAGTCCACTTGAATATTGCAATATGATATGGTACCCACACTATCAAAAGGATATTGCACAAATAGAGAGTGTACAAAGGTCCTTTACAGCTAGAATAGAAGAAGTTAAGGACCTTGACTACTGGGAAAGACTACAGTCCTTAAAATTATATAGTCTAGCAAAGGTTAGAAGAGAACGCTACATGATCAATTCAGGCCATGGAAACAGATAGAAGGAATAGCAGAAAACATCATGGAACTAAAAATATCAGAAAGAGCAAGCAGAGGTAGATTAATAGTGCCCAAAACTATACCAGGAAAAATAAGGAAAGCACACAGAACATTAATCCACTACGCACCAGCATCGATAATGCAGCGTCTATTCAATGCGTTGCCAGCTCATCTGAGGAATATATCAGGAGTGAGCGTAGATGTGTTTAAGAATAAGCTCGACAAATATCTAAACTGCATCCCAGACCATCCAAGATTGGAAGATGCAAAATATACCGGAAGATGTACTAGCAACTCTCTGGTAGACATTAGAGGTGCCTCACACTGCGGGACCTGGGGCAACCCGAACAAAATGTAAGGTCTGTAAGGTAAGGTCTCTCTCTGTCTCTCTTTGTGTAGGGGGATAGTGCCGTCAGTACACCTCACGTGATGCACTGTACGCATTACTTAATGGTCTTGGCAGCGTCCCTTTGGCCCCCTAGCTACAACCTCTTTCATTCCTTTTACTTTACCTCCGTTCATATTTTCTTTCTTCCATCTTACTGTCCACTCTCTCCTAACAGTTGTGTCATAATGCAACTGCAAAAGGTTTTCCTTTTGTTACACCATTAAAATCCTCTTGCTGTCAATCTCCCTTCCAGCGCTGCATGACCTCATAGGTCCAGTACTTGGCCTTTGGCCTAAACTCTCTCTCTCTCTCTCTCTCTCTCTCTCTCTCTCTCTCTCTCTCTCTCTCATCAAGTTCCCGAAGGCTGGCGATGAAATCACTCCATGCTTGGAACTTTGGAACTTGCGGGAAACTTAGATTACTCAGTATAACTGTTGTCAACTATTCACAGACTCACTTCGAGCGGGAAAATCGGACCCAAGCCCGGTATGGCGCCCGATGGCTTCAGCTGGAGTGTTCTCTAATGGAGTGGCTCTGGTGATTGTGTGTAGCTCTTGAACACAGGTGTAGGAATGTCGCTTAATGAAGTGGCACAGGTGTTGACGTGTAGCTTTTAAGAGAAGTTTACGAGGTGTTTGACAGGTAACGAGGTATGTGAGGAAAATATTCGATTATCACTGTTATTTACTGTTATTACTGTTATATGATACTCTTGTATCATGTGTTTTTATCATTGATTGATTAAAGATATGAGTCACATGACTTCAGGTGCAGAGTAGGTTGGCAGGTGGTATGAGACTTGGTAACGTATTTGGGATGCCCTCTTTCTTTTATTTTGTATTGAAGTTGTTGGCTTTTCAGTATTAATTTTGCACCTGTCAATTTTACAGTGTTTTGTGAAATACAAGAGTGTCGTTCTTTCACTCAAAAGAAAAAAAAAAAGTTATCGTCATTAAGGCAAATTGGCAGTTCGCTCTTATTATGAAGGTTAAATCTTTTTCCTTATTCCTTGAATTGTTTGCGCTGAGTCACTGGAACGAAGTGATCTAGTATGTATACATTCAAGTGGTATTGCATATTTATCCCCCCTCAGGCAGACCTCTGCCGCTTTTCCACCTCAGGTAGAGGAGGGTCTGACCGATCCGACAAATAAAAAATACACACAGTCATTTTTGTGCCTTATATTTTCCTAATGCTATATAAGGGAACAAAATCAATTTTTCTTCTTTCCAAACTTGCATAAAAACTTAATTTTCCTCATACCTTAGTATTTTAAACAAATCTTATTAAAAAATAAAATATAAATGATTTTCAAGGTATCATTAACAAACGATTTCATCACAGGTTTTTTGAGATGTCCTAAACCTTGGTCTTCGATAGGACTTCGTGCTGTGAAGATGGGCTGCCAGGCACTGCATTCTTATCAGAAATCAGAAACAGCAATTTTTTAGGATTTTTGCATTTTTCAGTATTTTTATATACCGGGAAAAAGAAAAATACTAAGTAAAATGACCCCAGTAACAATGAAAACAATCCATATGAATGTAAATTAACCCCTTCTGCTATGAGCCTACCAATGAGAGTTATTTTTGCTCTGAAAATGCAATAATATTAGTGATATGATTTTATACTTGAATGTGTATAGATTAGTTGGAATGACAACTATTGCAATAAAAAATCCACAAATACTTCTATACACACATTTATATATTTTTTCACATAAAGGTATCACTCTCTCTCACTCAATCAACACGACATATGACTATCACACCGTAAGACGGGTGAGTCTCACAGACCCAAGTAACAGACAATCGTAGACGTGGATCTCACAGCCCAAGTAACGGGACATACGGGTAGACGTGGTCTCATACAAGTAACATGACATCGTAGACGTGGATCTCACAGACCCAAGTAACATGACATATCGGGTAGACGTGGGTCTCACAGACCCAAGTAACATGACATATCGGGTAGACGTGGATCTCACAGACCCAAGTAACACGACATATCGGGTAGACGTGGATCTCAAAGTCCCTTTGTACAGGACCCAAGGTTAAGGGACGACAACCCAATTAATCGGATTAGGGACGTGGATCTCACAGACCCAAGTAACACGACATATCGGGTAGACGTGGATCTCACAGACCCAAGTAACACGACATATCGGGTAGACGTGGATCTCACAGACCCAAGTAACACGACATAATCGGGTTGGGACGTGGATCTCTCAAAGACCCAAGTAAGAACACAATAAAATCGGTGTAGCGGGGGTTGGACTGACCCCCAAGAGAATAACACAAAACTATCGGGTAGACGTGGATCTCACAGACCCAAGTAACACGACATATCGGCTACTCACTGACAAAATGGAGAGAGACTTTGAAGTAACTCCCTCACCCCCGACATGGATACACAAAGTTGGAAAGCTATTGGGAAGACCAGGTCTCCCAGGTATTTAGAAGTTACTGAACTAGAAGTTTTACTTAGGGGTTGGGTCTGTCAGACCCAGGTCTACCTGAGAAGGGCTAATTGACGGTGTTTTGTGTGTTTGTGTGTATTCTTGCGCAAGTTGTAAGCAGTTGGTTACGGTTGAATTCCATATTAGTTTGCTATTTTTGTATGTAAATTGTAATTTTCCTCACCCAGTATTTTCAGTTGAGAGAGAGAGAGAGAGAGAGAGAGGGAGCGTATAAATTCTTGCAGGACTAATGCATTAGGTACGAAGAGTAAAAGAGCGTACCTATAAACTTTCATGGAAAGTCGTTTGCCATCGGGATTGCCTGCATATTTATTGGGAAGCAAAAGATGGCCCTGCGGTAGTGATAGGAACCCAGGTAGGACGGAGGAAGGGAGGGAAGAGGGAGCTTGATTCTTGATGTATTTTTACATCGGTACGAAAAACAAACGGATGACTAAGCTAGACCCAGGACCCTGCTAGACTTTATTAATTGTCAGCCAGGTCCGCGCAGAAGAGGTGGTTCTTATGTCATGTGTCTGAATGCAGAACTTGAAGAAAAAAATGATTGTGAGAGAGAGTGTTTTTATTAATCAATTCCATTTTTACAAAAATGATACAGGGTTTGATATTCCGCTTTGTTTTTTCTGTAGATATTCACGGTTAAGTATATCTTAGTTTTAACTAGACCACTGAGCTGATTAACAGCTCTCCTAGGGCTTGCCTGAAGGATTAGATATTTTTACGTGACTAAGAACCAGTTGTTAGTTAATTAGCAACGGGATCAACAGCCTGTTGTGGGATCTGAGCTACATCGAGAAATTAATTTCTATCACCAGAAATAAATTCCTCTGATTCTTTGTTAGATATTCACAGTAATTTGACAATTAATATATTAGTATAAAATGCAGCGTTAATTCATCTTTACTTATTCATACGGGGGGTGAACAATTCAGGATATGAATCGAGTGCACTAAAATGAAAAATAATTGTCTGTGATTCTAGGTAAGGAATTTAGACTGAAGTTTTTCCTTCAGCTTTTATAGTCTCTCTCTCTCTCTCCTCTCTCTCTCTCTCTCTGTGTGTGTGTGTGTGTGTGTGTGTGTAGTATAACTCATTTCTCATCATTGTTACCAGAGCTTAAAGAGCTTAAAGCAACATCAACTCGTGGTAAAGAATTGTCTATGTAGCAAAAATGATTTGTATATTACAGAAGATTTTACGTTGCTGTAGATTAAAGGTATAGAAACTTGCTCTTTAGCTTTTAGAAGATTTTTTATTGCTGTTTAACAAAGCCACAGACAGCATCTACTCTCATTATTATATAGTAAGTATTGCCTACAGACACGATATGATAGCAGTTTGTGATTTCTCGTATGGAGGTTTATGGCAGCTACACTGCACTGGGCGTGGCTTGCAGAGCAAGCCGACTTTTAAAGTGCGTGGATGGCGTGACTCGACCTGAGATTAAGCGAGGTTATCAGATTCCTATCCGGCGTGGAAAGTCTCCTTATAGGAAAACCTTCCAACTTCACAGGTCCGCCTAAAGAAAGCTTAATTGCATAGCAGCCTTTGTAACACCCCCATGATTGCAAAAGTTTCCCCCAGGTAGTTCAGGTGTAGTTTTTTCCCTCCCTCTCTCGGGGTTTTGGGGCCGGTGTCTTGTTTTCCAAGGTCCTCGTTGTTTTCTGTTTTGGCAGGGAGGCACGGTACGTCTTGGGGGTGACCTGGGTTAGGGGGAATGGGGCGGGCGGGGGGCGGGGGGGCGGGGGGGCTACGAGGCGAGTAAACTGAGGTATTGGGAGGGGTGAGTTTAATGAAGGAAGTTTGAATCTTGTCTCAAAAGTTAGAATCGATTATTTCATTTAGTTTTATCATTTTTGTTTCTATCATTTAGTTTTATTTTGCGTGTGTGGCAGTGGGGACGAAAACGACATGGTAAATAGGGATAGATTTATAATGCGGATTTATTTTTTTTTTTATAATTCTCAAAATGATGTTTATGTTTTTGATGGGATCGAGGCTTGGTCTCTGTGAGATATTCTTAACTGGAATTGGTTGCAGATGAAAGTCAGTAGTAACCTAGTCATTACTATGAAACAGGAGGAGGAGGAGGAGGAGGAAACGAAGCGGTAGAAATGAAAGAGGAGTATTGAAATGGAAAGAGTACAAGAAGAAGGGAAATGGAGTTGTGGAAAAGAATTATGATGAAAGGAGATAAGAGGAGGAGGAGGAAAGCTGTAATGTAGGATTGCGGGGGAAGAGGATTTTGAAAATGAGGTTAATCTTCCCACATTGAAGTTTCACTTGCTGAAAAAATAGGTTGTATATTTACTCCTTGAATGAATATGAAGTAGTACAGTGGAAAGGGGATTTAACCCCCTTACTTCTGTAAAATGAGTCTTCAGTGAATATACATTTTCTTCTGGGAAAACCATCGATAAGATTATTCCCTTGTCTTTATCTTTCTGCGAATTAGGGGAATCATTTGTAAAATATATTCTTCCAAAAAATTGGGTAATCTTCCTCGGAATTGGCGGACAGTTAGGTTTCTTGAAAATACTAGAAATAGAGGTCAGTCCTTTCAGAAAAAGGAGACTAATATTTGTTGGAGAGACCTCACCCTGGAATTGCAGGTCAGGTCACCAGGAAGTGAGATATAGAGGTAAATCCCCCTTTGAAGTGAAGGTGAGGATCCTCGTAGATATGGAGACAACGAAATAAATCTCCCACCTTGCCAGATTGAATTCTCAACTGGATTAAAGTTAATCCTCCCGCCGGATTATTATAGCGGTACTCACGAGAAGCTCGAGTTAATCCTCAATCCTCCTTTGCTCTCGAGTCGAGTCTGCTTTCCCTTGAAGCGTGACTTAGTATATAGTCTCGACCTCGAAGCTGGCTGTGTTAATCTCAGAGGGAGTAGGAGGTTATGTTGTATGCCTCTTTTAAAAGAACATTCTCTCTCTCTCTCTCTCTCTCTCTCTCTCTCTCTCTCTCTCTCTCAGTTTATAAAAAGATCCGACTTTCATTCAGTAGCTGATCATTGCAAGCGTTCAATTCTTATGGAATATTCAATATTCCAGTGAGTGATTTTGAATTTCCAACGGTGGATAAAGTATTTAAATTTCTAATGGAGTACTGTATAGCTCTTTTAAATAAAAAAAAAGGTTGTTTCTTTTACACCTGTGACCAAAGCTGTGAGCAAACTCCTTTAAACGGTAACATGTGCTTTGTAAACAGTATGAAAAGTGAAGCCAGAAGGTTAAACAACTCGGATTTACATGGCGCGATTATAAGACCGGATTTGTGTATTATTCCCAAAGAGAAAGGGGATACACAAATTCTTGAAATCCTACTTAGGATTCGCTGGTAAAGGACCGTGTGTCGAAAGGCCTAGCAATCACTGCGTTGTTTCACTTTTCCCTCGTGGCATTTGCCTGTATTGATAGAAGGTTAGATTTATGGAGATGCCTACCATAGAGAGCCTTCGGTAATTCGTGAGCTCAGGTCAGTCAGCAGCGACCACCGGAGTACTCCCAGAAAGGCGGTCGGAAAGGTCTTCGGAAAGCATTGGCGCTTGTGGACAAAAATGAACTCCGCACCGTTTATTGTTATTCTTGTTCTTTCCTTCTGTTTGTTTTCTTTCAAGGACGACACAGAAACTCTTTCTGAACCATGTACATTATTTATTTGGGGGGGCGGGGGGAGGGTGGGGTTAATGCCGCCAGTGCACCTCATGTTGTGGACTGTGTATACATTATTTAAAGTTCATCGCTGCATCCCTCCGACCCCTAGCTGCATCCACCTTCATTCCTTTTACTAAACCTCCATTCATATTATCTTTCTTCCATCTGACTTTCCATCCCCTCTCTAACGACTGTTAGTGCAACTACCAGGTTTTCCTCCGGTACACCTTTGTAACATATTACTCTCTCAATCTCCTTATCAGCGCTGAATAGCCTCATAGATCTCCCAGCGCCTGGCCTTTGGCCTAAACTCTGTGTTCTGTTGTAAAACATGTAACTACATTATTTATTTTCGGTTTAACGTGCAATGAAGATACAACGTATTGACCCAATAAAACTCGCGGAGTCTCTTCCTATGAATTTTGTCGCGCTATCGTATATATAATAGCAAGGTCCCACGTTTAGTGGAGGACGGTAAAGGGGGGGGGGGGGGGCGGGGGCGGTTTATCTCGTACCCAGTGTGAACTCTGTCATCATTTGTTATGCTTTGGGATTGGATACGAGATGCCAGATCACGTTCTGACTACGATCCGTCTTGGGATTGCTGAAATGGCCAGTGGCATCTATCTTGCTTCATCAAGCAGGTATAGATATTCAGGGACTCACTCGTGACCGAAAGGGGAAGACTGAGGAAGGTTTAAGAAAATTAGAGCAATAAAGTAATCGAATCCATTGAAGGACTTGATTGATGCTTCATTACGTAGCAACAGCTTCCCTCATTTCACCTTGAGCTCTTCCTGTCCCCCCCCCCCCCTTCTTCTCCCTCTCCTCCCCAACCCCTCCTCTTCTCCTCTCTTTCTGCCGTCCCTCCCGCCTCCACTGGCTTCCATCACCGAATTCCTCCTCCCTCCCTCCCTCCCTCCCCAGAGTTGAGTAACTCATTAGCAATTTCTCTCTCCTAATTAGTAAAGTTTCACCTCGAAGTTCATCTCCGTAGATCCGTTGTCAATCATATTTATTTGTTTGTGTTTTTTTAAAACGTTCATTTACTTTTGATGCCCTTGTTGCTTTGTTATTTTGTCCGCTAATTGCGTCTGGTTGGGTTTTTCGGTTTATGCAACTTGCGTCACAGTAGCTAAGTATATATATGAAGATAAAAGGCCCATAAAACATTATTTTAACGTTGCAACCATATATTTCGAGCACTTCCATCTGTGCTCCTGCTTCTGATCACGTAAAATATGGTCATAGGATGTCTTACGAAAGTATATATACAAAAACATATGAAGGTGTGGCAGTAAGTCTCTGTTGGTGACCCAGGAAGGGTGAAAATTAAACTATTCCCTGTAAAAATACATTCACACACATACACATATATATATATATATATATATATATATATATATAATATATATATATATATATATATAAATGGAGTGTGAGCGTGTGGGTGTATGTGTGTGTGACTAGAGATACAAACTCAGGTGTGTGATCAAATCAAGGATGCAATTAACACAAATTAATACGTACCTGTGTTAATTGGAATCAGAAGCTACACGTCCGGCCTTCAAAGGGTTATAATGCCCACCTGAACTCCATATCGACCGGGAAACTAACCTTTGCAAGTGTTAAACAAAAGGGTCTTTTAACCTTTGGTTAAATTATTTGAATTTTGTTCATTTTAATGATGTTGAATATTTATATTTTGTGTGCATGTATGTATTTATGTAATGTCTGTGTATATGTGTATGTGCTCTGTGCGTTTTTTGTATCTAGTGCTTTTATTTTGGCTCTACATGAAAGAGATATCGCTTGCTTCGCCCAAGCACATGCAAGCGCCATTGCAGGTACTGAAACTTTCATGCAGTCAGTAATGAGTGATATGTGTACCATAAGTTACTGCACATAAATGGGTGTGATATCATTTATCAATATAAACGTATAGATATATATATATATATATACTATATATATATATATATATATATAATATATATTTAGTATATATAATTTACGTACACTTACATAACATACACACACACACACACACACACACACGTATATATATAATATATATATATATACAAAAAATATTATATATATATGTTTATTATATTTATTTATCTATATATATATATATATATCATATATATATATATCATATATATATATATATATATATATATCGTTCCATCTCAATTCTGTATATTCGTCAGCGAGCGCTCATGATGGGTAAGAAATGTTAGTTTCCACCCAGTGGAGTTAAGATTACGTCTTGGAGGCATACGGGTTTTGTTTGTTTGTATGGTGCTTTTACGTTGCAACGGCTTTACGTGACTTCCGAACCACGTCGAGAGTGAACTTCTATCACCAGAAATACACATCTCTCACTCCTCAATGGAATGGCCGAGAATCGAACCCGCGACCACCGAGGTGGGACGCTAATACCATACCAACCATGCCGCTGAGGGGCTTGCATACGGGTTTGGTGGTATACTTTTGACGGAGCAGGGAACACACTTCCGGTCTTTTTGCCTTGGTCCCACATTAGTGGACTAGCTACTAGATGCATAATTCGAAGCTTAATTTGTCAGGGACATGTAGGATTTTCGTGGATGATCCTACTGGTCCCTTCTCTTCCTGGGCGAGAATTATCCCTGAATTTGGGATTTGAGAGAGAGAGAGAGAGAGAGAGAGAGAGAGAGAGAGAGAGAGAGAGAGAGAGAGAGAGAGAGAGAGAGAGAGAGAGAGAGACTGATAACAGATTTGGAAAAGGTGAATAAAGAGGATGTAAAAAAATAATAAAGATGATGAGAGAGAGAGAGAGAGAGAGAGAGAGAGAGAGAGAGAGAGAGAGAGAGAGAGAGCCTGATGACTGATTTGGAAAAGGTGAATAAAAATTATGTAAAAAAAGTAATAAAGATGATGAGGTACAGAGAGAGAGAGAGAGAGAGAGAGAGAGAGAGAGAGAGAGAGAGAGAGAGAGAGAGAGAATTCGCAACCTTTTATTCTACCCACCAAAAAGGGGTTTTAGGGCAAAATCCGCCCTGACCAAACCCTTCCATTAGGATTTGTGTGCTAGATTGCATCCGCTTACTTGCTTGTGCTTGCATTCGCGTCAGCACGCGAATTTGGGAGAGCGCCTTAAAATAACCTGTTTGTCTGCTCCTCCCCCTCCCCACCCTCTGTTCCCTCTCCCCAGTGACCTATCAAGTGTTTAGTTGAATGCTGTGGGTCGCAGCAAAGGTACTTAGAGAGACAAATATATATAATAGACACGAGTGATATGTACACCTGAAAATGTATACTATTTTATAATGGATCCAAAATCACATTTACGCTGGTTGATTCGTGGATGAACCACCTGTGCAGAAATACCTACCGAAAGTTGACCAGCATCGCGTCGGACCGCCACAAATCCTGAACCGTCCAACGAGGTGTTGCAAAGACTCTCCCTTCCGGGATGTAAAGGTTCATCTTTTCCTAGTTTTTCGTTGGTGTTCTCTGAAAGAAATGAAGTTTTATGAACAAAGGCTGGTTGAGATAAACAATCTCCTTGTAGCTCCGTCACAGGGAAGTTGGTCCGGGGAAATATTAAAAGAAATACGAAGACGGTCCGTCAGGGGGGTATGTCATGTCTGTGCGTGAGATATTGAATCGGGGAGTTAGAACCATTCTGAATATTCATTAGAGCTCATGCCTCATATCGCCTCCAAGTTTCTTGTGCCGGTGGAAGCGGGGGAAGGGGTATTTGGGGGCCGGAGACGGGAGTTGGTGAAATTATTCACATGCTTGGGAGTCCTCTCTCTCTCTCTCTCTCTCTCTCTCTCTCTCTCTCTCTCTCTCTCTCATGCTTGAGGATCTTGGAATCCTCAAGACCCGACTGGAAGTAGTTTTGATACGGCTGGAATGTGAGACGCGGAGTTCCGGTCTTCATTAAATGACAATAATGAACGTTCATAGGCCTATTGTCTTCATACCGACCTCCTCATTATCCTTCCCCTACCCTTCCCATATCTCGGTTCCCCCGGTTCACCGACGTCCCTTTTGTTTTGGGATTTTCCAGTTTGTTGTTAATTTTGACACATTCAGTCTTTTTATTTCGAGGTCTTCAGTCGTTTTTTTTCCAGGTCGAAAGTGCTCTTATTATCGTTCCCTATCATTTTTCTTATTACCTTTCACCCAGCAACCTATTCTTTATAGTTATCCATTTGTCTACTGTGGCGTTTCTGTCTATTTCCTCCGATGCAGTGGCCATTTTACGTTATTTCGTGAGGTTTCCTCCCTTTCTGCAGATTTTGGAATGAAATTCTATTATATAATTTCATTTTGCATCTTTTCCAACCTATCCCACAGTCTTTCCCACTGAAATAGTCTTGTTTAAACTCTACGAGATTGCAATCTCACTTTTTCCTCATTTCTGTAACCCTTATTGCTCTTACCTTCCCGTGAGGAGAAAACATTCTCTCATTTGTATTACGGCGTCTTTCTCTCCTTCCTGACATTCTCGTTGTCATCCTTTTTTTTTCCTCCTTTTTGCATCACATCTCCACTTTCTTGCTTTATCCAGATACTCTTTTGTGCTACTCATTTATTTCCATTAATTATTGGATGTAACTTCATTTACCTTAAATTTTCTCCTCTTCTTCCTCGGAACCCTTTCCCCTTTTTGCCTTTTCCTCAGTAACCCTTCTTTTTGGCCTTCTCCCGGTAAACCTTCCCTTTGGCCTTCTTCCTCGGTAACTCTTCCTTTGTCCTTCTTCCTTTTTATTCTCTCCCTTTTCACCTCTTCCTCGGTAACCCTTCCTTTGGCCTTCTCCCTCAGTAACCCTTACCTTTTTGCCTTTCCCTTAGTACCCTTCCCTTTGGCCTTCTTCCTCGGTAACCCTCTCCCTGTTCACCTCTTCTTCGGTAACCCTTCCTTTGGCCTTCTCCCTCTGTAATCCTTCCCTTTGGCCTTCTTCCACAGTAACCCTTTCTCTTTTTTTATTCTTCCACGGTAACCCTTTCCTTTGGCCTTCTTCCTCGATAAATATCCCTTGGGCCTTCTTCCTCGGTAACCCTTCCCTTTGGCTTTCTTCCTCAGTAAACCTTCCCTTTGGCCTTCTTCTCCAGTAACCCTTACCCATTTATCTCGGTCCTCGGTAAACTTTTCCCTTTGGGCCTTCTTCAGTAACCCTTTACATTTCATTTTCTCGCCTCGGTACTTTTCTTTGGCCTTCTTCTTCAGTAACCCTTTACATTTTCATCTCGTCCTCGGTAACCTTTCCCTTTGGCCTTCTTCTTCAGTAACCCTTTACATTTTCATCTCGTCCTCGGTAACTTTTCCCTTTGGCCTTCTTCCTTAGAAACCCTTACATTTTCATCTCGTCCTGGGTAACCTTTCCCTATGGCCTTCTTCCTTCATAATCCTTCCTTTTGGCCTTCGTTGGTAACCCTTCCCTTGGCCTTCTTCCAAGGTTAACCTTCCCTTTAGTCTTCTTCCTCGGTAACCCTGTCCATTTTCATCTCTTTCTCGGTATTCCGTCCCTTTGGCCTTCTTCCTTGGTAACCCTTCCCCTTTCCCGTTATTCCTTGGTAACCCTTCATGTTTTGCCATTTCCTTGCTAACCCATTCCTTTTCCCTTCATCCTTAGTAACCTTCCGTGTTTCTTTCTTCATCAGCAACCCTTCCCTCTCGCCTTTTTCATTGGTAACTCTTCCCATTTTCCATTCTTCCGAAACTCTTCTGCTTGCCCCTTCTTCCTTGGTAACCCTTTCCTTTTCCGTTCTCCCTTGATATCTCTTCCCTTTTCCCTACTTTCCCGGTAATCCTTCCCTCGTCCTCGGCAACCCTTCCCTTTTCCGTTTTTCACCAGTAATTCTCCCCTCTTCCCTCCTTCTTTGGTTACTCTTGCCCTCTTCCTTCCTTCCAACCAACCTCGACCTTTGATGTCCCCTCTTCCCTTTTTCCCCTCGATGGTGACCAAAGTTGTCGTGGCGACGCCGTGTTACATAAATCAGCCAGTCCATTTGCCCTCCCTCCCTTGCAGTGGAATCCGTCCCCTGTTCTCGTCTCCCAGACGCCATTTCGCTCTCGCTTCTACTCCGGTGACCAATTTTCCCCCAATTTTACGAAGGTGTTCGTCAGACGTTCCCTTTTCCCCTCACCGGTAATTCCTTTCTTTTTATTAATCTTCAATTGTGACATTCTCATTTACCTTTGTCGTTGAATAGTTTTTTTCCTATTTCCTCCCCCATTCACTCTTTCCCATATGTTAAATTTTTCATATCTACCGGTGACCTTTGCTGTTGTGACGCCATCCTCATAAATGAGTACGTCAGTCTTTTTAACCTTTCATTCTCTCCCTTTGTACTTTAATTTCCTATCTTTTGACTTTGTCATCTTCATCTTATTTGGTTCCATCCTTTTAGATATGTTAAAGACGCCTTTTCTCAGTTTTAATTTAAAGCGTCATATTGTAGAGTGTTCTGTTTTTTGCTACTTGTTGAATGTATATATAATGACATTCACTGAGGTTAATGTAGTTTCCAGCCGTTGTAGGTTAAATGACTTTGCAGTTGTTGCTTGTTCACTTCCTACTTAGATTGCCGTTGTCCAGCCCGAGTCAACCCCGCTAACAATTGGCCACTTTCTAAATAGGCAGAAAGAAGTTACCTTGGTCCGACATTCGGAATAGTATACGTACTGTGCCCGTGGTCAGAGTTTGTTGCCAACCCTCTTATATTACCATTATTTCTTGATGCTTTCGATATGAAATCTACTTGTCACTCACTGACCTGGTTTGTGAAAATACACGGCTGCCGAAATGAAGGCTTAATTTCTCAATTTCCTAATAATTTGGGGCAGGATTTCCACAGAAATTCTTCGGTCTTGATCCGAATAGGAAATGAAACGAATAATTGCTCATTTCCAGCGCCGGGCTTCCAACTCGCATTTCCTACATGTGGATATGATGTGAATATTTCTGTAATATTTTTGTTTTTGTATTGTACAGCTTTGTAATGAAGAGGAAAGAATGTCTTGCAATTCTCCTTCAGTACTATTAGCGTATTGGATCTTTCTCCAGTACGATAACAGTACTGTTTCTATTCCTCTGTTAGCTCAATTTTCTTCCATATAATTAAAAAAACATTCCATTACTGGTTCCGAAACGGCTGCTTTAACACAATATGCATAACGTCTGTCATTGACATCATATTGGTAAACTCAGATCGACGTCAGTCTGAGGTGTCCTTGTAGTTTAGATTGTGCGTCACTTGGATGATTCAATAAATCACTGTTTAAGCATCTAAGTAACCTATATTTCGGTAATAACACTTGAGAAGGCAGTTTACCTTTGCCCTATGCTGTAGTCATTGTCTCTTGGGGATGTGGATTACAATTGCCTAAGCCTAATTAGTATAGTACACTTTAAGAGATGGGTACCTAGATGGCAGCACAGTCTTGACAAGTCGGCTTTTCTCTTGCCTCACAGATAAACACGTGAAGTGTGTATCAGACTGAGTGGGAGGCGGTAGAATAAGTCAAACTAAGCCACATTCTTGCATCTAGTAATCTCCCTTAAAGGTATTCTGGACCTTTCTCGTTCTGACGCCTGATAATGTTTTCAGTGGCGAGTAAATCCCAGATGACATGTCAAGTTACTCAAGTTTAAGGCGACCCCTTGGGCGGAGTTCTTATTCTAAATTAATTTGTTTCGCCATTGGTTGCTGTGAGTTGCACTGTAACAAAAGGCGTGGTTTTCGATGTTATTTTGTGGTCCAGAGGTTTCCAGACGCGGTTCGCGTATTTGAGTACTGGGGCTACGGAACTGAGCTCTTGATATTTTTCGTTTTTAAGCAAGTTTTATCAATTATTTTCTTGTCCGCTGCAATGCTATTCACTCTTCTCACTTAAATTATAACTACTGTACAGCGTGTATTGATATTGCAATTTAGTGTTTACCTGTATAATATATAATTTGAAGATCTAATTATTGAACACTCATTTAGAGGATCAGTTCAACGCTTTCTTTCCAATAAGTGTCTTAATATCCTTTTCGGTTAAAGTAATATTTATATTTTATAAATAAGCTGGAAAATGGCCATTCTTCCATGGCACGTTTTGGGCTCTACAAAACGGATGCCATTCTGTATCATTTATTGTGGCATAAAGTTTTGCAGTGAAATTCCAATGGAAATGGTATCATATCAAGATGATAACTGTAATGTATGTGTGTCATGAATACTTGCGGACATGACTAATAAGTTATAACGGTATATCTTTATGTGTCATGTTAGCTTATCAAGTCTCAAGTGTTTATGAAAGGGTTAAACGTACTATATGAATGTCAGTTGTGCTTCAATACCAAGTCCATAACACTGTATTTTAGATATTTATTTTAGATAAAATTAGTAAACACACAACTGAATCTCTCTTTCCACCCTAATTATTCTCCAGTAATAAACATTTTAAATGGCATTATCGTTAGAAGTTGTTTCCAGTCGTGGAAACTTAACTGAAGCAGTTGCTTCAGATATGAAAGGGGAAACTCATGTTTTCCGAAGAGCGGTGTCCCTGTAACTGTCAAAAGTACATTGATAAATAGCTCCTTTCAGGCACAATATCAATTTCTCTCGCGTCACTATAATATAATACCATATATATAGATATTATATAATAATATTATATATATGATAGATATATAATATATATTATATATATAATATATAGTATCTATTTAATTTTTAGTAAAGAGTTGGAATGGAAGACTATTTATTTCACATTTATCGAACTCTATATAGTTTTATTAGCTGGTCGGAATTAGATTACCTTTGTGCCAGATACTAAATCTGATATTTTTCTAATTCTGTGCAAGATTTTACAGCTGCAAATATTAAAGGCAAATAGAAAATATTCATACCCGCTTAACACAATCTTTCTACTCCCCCCCCCCCCCCCCACCCGGCTTTCTTCCCCTAACTCCTTCTTCCTTCCTCCCCCACTACCCTGTGCGTATGATAAAGGGGCGAGAACCCCTTTCCATTCATTAAGCTCTTCCCCCAACTCTGTGCGTAAGATAAGGGGCGCGAACTCCTTTCCATCCTGTACCAATTTCATGTGAAGAAAAAGTTGGCGGTAACCCTTTCCATTATTAAGGCCCCCCCCCCCCCCAACAACTCTTTGCTAAAGATCAGGGGCGCGGGAACCCCTTTCCATCCTTAAGCTATCGACTAGTGCTAGATCAGGGGACGGGACCCCTTTCCATCCACTAAGGCCGCCCCCCACTCTGTGATAAAGATCAGGGGCGGGAACCCCTTTCCATCATCTAAAGGCCCCCCCCCACGACTCCGTGCTAAATGATCAGGGGGTGGGAACCCCTTTCCATTAAGGCCCCCCCCCCCGACTACGTGCTAATGATCAGGGGGTGGGAACCCATTTCCATTAAAGGCCCCCACCCGTCCCCGTCTAAAGATGAACGGGGCGTAGAACCCGCTTTTCCAGCCTTCATAGCCACCCCTTCTTCCCCGCCCCCCACGGCCTCCGTGCTAAGATCGGGTGGAGGGGAAGTCTATTCTCCTTTTTTCCCTGCCCACAATCTGTCCTCCCTCAACTCCACGTGAAAGATTAGGGGGGAGAACCCCTTTCCATCCACCCAACCCCCTCTCCGAATTCCCTGCGAAATAATAGGGTGGGGGGAACTCGCTTTTTTTCCTAAACCCCCTCCCCCCCCCAATTTCTGCAAAAGATTAGGGGACTGGAGAACCCTTTCTTTCCCATTCCTCAACTCTCGGGTCCCCTCTCCCGAAACTCCACCCCCAAACTCCCCCTCCCTCACCCAACTCTGTGAAAGATGGGGTGGGGGTTACATAGCGGAAAGCGAGTTGGCGCGAAATGGATGAAGTGACTTTCCGGTGAAGTTAGGAAAAGGAAGAAAGGAAGGAAGCGAGGAGGAGGAGGAGGAGAGGCGGAGGAGGAGGAGGAGGACCTGCAGAAGCAGAAGCAGCAGCGGCGGCAATTTATTCCAGAGTAAAATTCGAAAAGGTTCATTGACCTCGTTTTAATGGAAGCGGGAGTAACTGGGGTAGGGGAGGGGTTGTAGGAGAATGAGGTGGCCTCCTCCTCCAGAGGGTGGAGGGTATTCGTTAATCCGGCGTTAGGCAAGAAGACTTGCTGCAGCAACTCGCTTCTTCCTCTCCACGGTACATTATCCTTAACTGGGGAGTGAGTTACTGTCTTTTAAAAACGCTCCTGGGTGTGAGGAGGCCACCGCCGCCTCCTCCTTCCTCCCCTCCTCCCCCCTCCTCCTCCTCCTCCCTCCTCCTCCCTCCTCCTCCTCCTCCTCTAATAGCCTTGTAAGAACGCGCTGTGTTTTATGCTTGCCGCGAACTCTACGCTGCTAGTCATGTTTGTGTGTGTGTGTGTGTGTGTGTGTATGTGTGTGTTCCGAGCGGGTTAGCTAAGAATCTTAGAAAGGGTGGGGGGTTATGCGCGGAGGTAAAATTGCGGTGAAATGCGGAATTATGAATGGGAATAATGGAGTGCTTTGGACTTGGAATTAAATGGGAAGTTTTGTAGGAATTGGAATAATGGAGTGGTTTGGCCCGAGAAGGTTTCTGGGAATGGAAATAACGGAGTTGTTTGGCCTTAGAATGAAATGGGAAGTATTGTGTGAATGGGAATAGTGGAGTGGTTTGGCCTTGGAATTAAATGGGAAGCATTATAGTAAGGGAATAATGTAGTGGTTTGGCCTTGGAATTAAATGGGAAGCATTATAGTAAGGGAATAATGTAGTGGTTTGGCCTTGGAATTAAATGGGAAGCATTGTAGGAATGGGAATAATGTAGTGGTTTTGTGCCTTGGCATTAAATGGGATCATTATAGTAATGGGAATAATGTAGTGGTTTGGCCTTGGGAATTCAAATGGGAAGCATTGGAAGGAATGGCGCATAATGGTAAGTGGTTTGGCCTTGGCATTAAATAGGGAAGCATTATAGGATTTTGGGAATCTAATGTAGTGGTTTGGCCTTGGAATTAAATGGGAAGCATTATAGGAATGGGAATAATGTAGTGGTTTGGCGTTGGAATTAAATGGGAAGCATTATAGGAATGGGAGTAATGTAGTGGTTTGGCCTTGGAATTAAATGGGAAGCATTATAGGAATGGGAATAATGTAGTGGTTTGGCCTTGGAATTAAATGGGAAGCATTGTAGGAATGGGAATAATGTAGTGGTTTGGCCTTGGAATTAAATGGGAAGCATTATAGGAATGGGAATAATGTAGTGGTTTGGCCTTGGAATTAAATGGGAAGCATTATAGGAATGGGAATAATGTAGTGGTTTGGCCTTGGTATTTAATGGGAAAGTTTTCTTGACGTGTGGGACTTTATGAAGATGTTGAAATAGACAGTTACCAGTAAATAATGGGGTTTGTCTGTTGGCAAGAGACTGAAAACATTTTGTTATTGACCAGGGAGATGAAACGGAGTGAAGGCAAGTTGGAATTGAAATTAAGGATGCTATTTGGTAGGTCGGAATTGAAAACTGGAATGTCTATACTCTATAGGTAGTACATAGGAAGTAAAGAAATGCTAATGATGATTACAAATGGTTGTGCCTGTACGCACAAGGGAGGAATTTAAAATGAGTAAGTACAGGGTGATTATAATTGGGTATTTAACCAGGCACGTTTGAATTAATAATAAGTATTCTAATAACTTCAAACGTAGATAGACTGTGAAGGGTTGAATGTGTTTGGAATTGATATTCTGGAATAAAAAGATACTGAGCATCTTCTGCCGTGATGTGAATGTTATGAGCCGAATAATAATAAGGAATTTTCTTTCATAACTTTGAGATATTAAGTATTATGACATTAGGCCTGAATTTCAGTGGGAAAAGATGATGACGTTAATGATAAATATTTTGGCAGGTTTCTTTGCGGCTGGTTGAATAAGCAGCGAGAAATTGAATACAGAGATCTATGGAGGGGCCAAGATTATATGGAATATTAATTTCATCAAGCGTTGTTGTTATTATTATTTGTTTTTGTGGGGAGGGGGTGGGTTCTGTCACAGTCATCCTATTCGGCTGGGTGGTTTTTATAGTGTTGGGTTCCGGGTATTATTATTATTATTATTATTATTATTATTATTATTATTATTATTATTATTATTATTATACCAGAAGACGAACCTTATTTGTATGGAACGTGCCCACAGAGGCCCTTGACTTTTACAATTTAAGTTTCCAAAGGGCATGGCGTTCATTTGAAAGCAATAATAGACGTTAAGAGGAAATACGGAAAGAATAGATAAGTTATTAGAAAAGAAAAGAGAATAACAAAATAATAAATATATAGCTAAACTTGAAAGCAAATTATTAAAATAAGAGGAGTATTGTTTTAGTGCCGTCATGCATTTCATCTTAATTGAACTTTGAGGTCGCAATTGAAGTTTATTGTGAATGGAGGTGGGTTTAAGTAGAATGCTTTTGTGTATGTGTGTATGGATGTACTATATGCAGTTACCCGTTTTTTTTTTCTCTCAAAAATTTGTTTATGATTCTATCATACGTTCAAAGGCCGCCCTTGTTTGCAACCTTACCGAGAGGACAAATAGATTGAAATATTCTATCGCAACCTTCCTGTGGGGAGAGAGAGAGAGAGAAGAGATCGAGAGAGAGAGAGAGAGAGAGAGAGAGAGAGAGAGATAAAACTTTTCATTCCGAACCGACTAATGCGACTATTTGTTCTTGTTTTGGGAAAGATTTAACAAGGTGCAAAAATTTGCAGGAAACGTGGACGAGTATTTGGAGGGATTTGCTAATCTCGGGAAAATTGCTTTCCGTCTGTTTAGATCTAACCTGATCTCCACAAGGCGTCTGCTCAGTTTTAAGGATTCTCTCTCTCTCTCTTTCTCTCTCTCTCTCTCTCTCTCTCTCTCTCTCTATATATATATATATATATCGATATATATATATATATATAATATATATCTATATATATATATATAATTGTTTGGCTTGGAAATATCTGAATTCGGTTACTATCTCTTTCTCATTTCCAGATGCTCTCTCTCTCTCTCTCTCTCTCTCTCTCATACAAATTCCCTTTGAAAGTTATATATATATATATATATATATTATATATATATATATATATATATATATAATATATATATGTATATATATATATATCTATATATGTAGATATATATATGTGAGATATATATATATATATATATATTATATATAGATATATAATATATATATATATATATATTTATGTAGATGATTATTATATATATCTATATATATAGATATGATATATATATATATATATATATATATATATATCTATATATAGATATAGATATATATATAAATATACTATATGCTATAGTATATATATATATATATATATATATATATATATATATGATATATCTACATATATATATATATCTACATATATAGATATACTACATATATATATATATAGATATAGATATATATATATATCTATATATAGATATAGATATATATATAAATACATCTATATATATATATATATGTATATATATATATATATATATATATATATATATATCTACATATATATATATCTCACATATATAGATATATATACAATATATATATTATATATATATATATATATATATATATATTATATATATATATCTACATATAATATATCTACATATATAGATATATATACATACATTATATGTATATATATATATATATATATATATATATATATATATATATATATATATATATATAATTTTCAAAGGGAATTTGTATGAGAGAGAGAGAGAGAGAGAGAGAGCATCTGGAAATGAGAAAGAGATATATAGATATCTTATATATCTATCTAGATATATACTATTCTAATATAATATATATATATATATATATATATATATATACTATTATTATATATATGGATATATAGATATATATATAGAATATTATATATATATAATATATATAATATATAGATATATATATATATATATATATATATATATATATATACATATATATAGTGCAGGCGCCATTCAAATGGGAAGCTTATAATTGATGTTTGTTTTGAAATTCCGTAATGAAGTTTGTTCGCCGACTGGACACTTTGTCCGTGGAAGCCATGTATGGCCCGCAATTTTTGGTTTTATTTGTTTGCGAACTTTTTTTTCCAATTGGGTCTGCTTTTGTTTTGCTTTTGTATGGAAATTGTTTTGAAGCTTATTTTTTTTTCAGTTGTTATGATTTTTATTTTCTAGTTGTAGTCCTTTATTTGTTTCGATTTTGTTTTACAAATGGTTATGCACTTATTTTTGCATGTAAGTTTTTTTTTTATTTCAGTTTGTTCCTACATTTATTTTCAGATTGTGTGTAATTCTCATATGTAACTCATAATTATTATTAACTTTTTGTTTATTTAAAATTGCATTTTAGTTTATTCTTTTATTAAAGTGACTTTTACATTTATCAGGTAGATACAGCCTTAACTGAAGATAATTCAATTGACTTGGTACGAATAATATTCTAGTACTTACATACTATATTATTATTATTATTATTATTATTATTATTGTTATTATTATTATTATTATTATTATTATTATTATTATTATTAAAGAATCCTCATAGTAGCACGAGTCTTCAAATGGAAATATATGTACATTTACATAACTGTGGATTTGTTTCTCCATTATTATTATTATTATTATTATTATTATTATTATTATTATTATTATTATTATTATTATTATTATTATTATTATTATTATTCGCCTTGGGTATCCAAACTGCCCTATTGGCGCTAATTTCATCATAATCACCAGCCCCCTTTTAATTTCGAGAGAGGAATGCGTGAGTAACATGTTCCCACCGTTAGATTTCGATTCTCAAGAGAAATCACATTCATTTTTAGATATATTCAGTCTCATGAACCTTCCATAAAATTTGCCATGGTAAAAAGGGGTAGACCGGACTCTGCCCTTCTTTGATGTTTTCGTAAGAAAAATTCTTGAATGCGTCGAGACTAAGGTTTTCCGCAGTGGCACACATACGATATCATATATGCATTTTTTTTTTTTTTTTTATCTTTTCGGAACGATGCGGTTGAGAGTATTAGTGAGTTTATTTTGGTTAATTTGTGAGTGTTTTAAGACTATATAACCTTAAATATCTTTCTTAGAGATGAGTTACATAAGAAGTTACAATTTCCTTTTCATAACTGCGTTGCAGAAACCAACGAGAAAAATAACTGTTGGAGGGTGATTTTGCTCTCTCTCTCTCTCTCTCTCTCTCTCTCTCTCTCTCTCTCTCTCTCTCTCTCTCTCGTCATCATGAGTTTCTGTCATGCAATTTTTCCTTTCCCTCTTTCATATTTGGGTCACGCTTTTCGCAGCGGTTCGTACCGAAATTACCTTGTACGGACTCGGTTAATTAATCTCGCATAAGCATCGCGAGATTATGTAGAGACTGGTTAGGAGAGCTCAAGTTTCGCGTTTGCATTGCTGGGCTTTTTGGAAACAAATTATGATGACCCGGCTGCTCATTTCTTTTTCGTCTTAACATAATTTGGATATATGTTGCTTATTTACACTTTCCTTCTTATCTCTTCCTCAGCGGCTTAACATAATTTGGATACATATTGCTTAAGTCCGTCTTTTTTTTATCTCTTCTTCCTCTTGTTTTCTCTCCAGGAATGTGGTAAATGAGAGTATTCTACGAAAAGTCTCTCTCTCTCTCTCTCTCTCTCTCTCTCTCTCTCTCTCTCTCTCTGTTTTATCCTGGAATGTGGTTGATAAGGTTTATTAGTTTTGCACGAAAAGGGATAAAATTGTGTAGTGAACACCAGATACATTTTATATATTCAGGATAACTTTTGTGGCAATCTCTCTCTCTCTCTCTCTCTCTCTCTCTCTTCTCTCTCTCTCTCTCTCTCTCTCTCTCTCTCCTCGTTTTCTCAAGGAATGTAATAGAAAAGAATAGTAGTTTTCCAAGTACATTATTAGAATTGGAAAATGAACACCAGAAAGGGTAGATAAGACTATACTAAGAGTTGCGCATAAAGAAAGAGATCAAATTGAACTGGGATCATCATTCACATTAATTTTGCAGCTGCATTTTGATTTAGATTTGGTGTTGGATTATCTTTCCGAGCCTTTGAGTCTGGGAATCTTCTGGTAATGAATTGCAGTGTTGACCGTGAAATCTCTAACAAGAAAATGCACAACAGCAGAAGAATGTAGTAGATATATGTTATTTTATCCAAATGAAACGGTTGCAGAATGACTAAAATTTTGTCGCAATTTTTTGCCGAGACGTATAAAATTAATCGAACACGAATAGACGGGAAGGCTGCTTGATCTAAAGGGACAAAGTCTTCATACCGTGGTCCTTACAAATAATAAGACATTCAACACTCGGTCATTTCCTGGCACGTCATTAATGTGGTGGATATGATGATCTTGTCATATTACGCTGACTTTTTTTTTTTTTTTTTTTTTTTTTTTTTTTTTTTTTGCTGCTGCTTTGACATCAGTGTTTGACTTTCGTGATTTTTTTTTAACTGCAGTTTTATAAATGTATTTCTGATAAGGCAGTCTCATAATTTTAAGCTTTCTCATTGCCGCAAGAATATTCCTTCAGCTCAAGTCTTGAGAGCCTGGGATTCCTTGGCAATTCAAGACTTAGGTCGCATGATTTTGTAGTGTCTTGGAAATCTTGTTTACCTGAAGAACGCTGAACATCTTTATTGAACATATTACAAGCAGTTAACCCTTAACGGTTGGAATATGATCTCTGTGGTTGAAAGTGTCTGAATTTTATTGACCTTCTTGTAGTGGTAGTAGCAGTATAATTCTTCCTAGTTTGGTAGTGGTGCAAGAATGACAGTTCATTCATAAAAATAAGATCGTTTTCAAAATCTTGTTCCCATTATTGCTATGAAAAATTCCTAGTATCTTCATAGAGACAAGTTTGTATTTTTCCCATTGTTGTTTTGACACATTCTTAGTATGTTCATAGAAATAAGATTGCATTTTCAAATGCCTGTTCTTATTATTGTCATTATGAAAGATTCTTTCATAGTGTGTACACTTGATGTCGTTTGTAGTCATAAGTACTACTTCTAGGTACAATGTTATATATTTATTTACTCATTATTTATTTAATATTATTGTCGTTGTTTTTTTTAATTCATATTTTTAAGAGTGCCACTTTTATCACAGCCTCTGGGGCAGTTTAAAATAAGAACCGATTGGAAGTTTGCTGTAGTGAATCGTTATGGGCACGTTCTGGCTCTATCTTGGCGCAGAAATTATAGGTTAGAAACTTGTACCAGACCTTACACGTCTGGTGTTGTTAAGCTCATTATGTATAATGAGGCTCGAATAACTAACAGAGTAATTGAGAGTAAATTGAACGATCAAAACTTTATTGTAATTTTACTACATTGTTAATTAGACTTTTTTACTCTTAACAAAATACTAATTTCTGGAACAAGTTTTAGTAGTGAGAGGGTAACCCAAAGTGCCCTTACATCTCTTACACAGGATGGGAATGGGAGGTGTGGCGCCCTCAGTGCACCTCACGTGGTTTACTGTAGGCATCGCTAAAGGGTGCTTGCAGGGTCCGTTAAGGCTGTAGCTGCATCCACTTTGTAGCCTTTTAAAAACTTGACCTCCATTTCTCCTTTCTTCCATCTTGCTGTCCAACCACTCCAACTCCTTTTCATTGTCTTGAGCGATGAATATCCCGTAGTGGGGTATGCCGTCAGTCACCTCATGCGGTATACTGTAGGCATGATTAATGTGCTTTGCAGTGTCCCTTCGGCCCCAAACTGCAACCATTTTAATTCCTTTCACTTTTCCTCCGTTCGTTCATATTCTCATTCTTCCATTTTACTGTCCTCTTGCCTGACGATGGATCCATAGTGCAACTGTGAGGGTTTCCTCCTGTTGCAATTTAAAACCTTTTTACTGTCAATTTCCCTTTCCGCGCTGAATGACCTCATAGGCCCCAGCGCTTGGCCTGTGGCCCAAATTCCTTATTCTATTCTGTTCTACTGAAGCGACGAATAGCCGAAGGTGGCCGAGTGGGAGGCTTAACAGCGTAAATGTCAAAAAATGAAGTGAAATCAGGCCCCTTTCCCTTTGCCCAGACGAAGAAGAACTTGGTCTCCTCACAGCAGTTAGTATTTTTGTTTCCCCTTTCAGTGTAATTAGCGCCGCTTCCCTAATTGCATGGGATATTTATTGCCGTGTTCAAGAACCCGTCAGCGCTTTTATTGGTCGCTGATATTTGCCAATGGCGGTGTTGTTTCTGGATGGGGCTTCGGTGCAGGACCCTTAATTAATTAGAAGGAAATGTGGATTCCAGTTAACGTGGGTCGGTTTGCTTGCCTGTAAATTTTTTTTTTTCTTTAAATGTATTGTCTCATTGTTTTGACTTAGGAGAAAAACTTTACTGGGGTTAGGAGAAAAACTTTACTGGGGTTACTTGTCTTGGAGTATTTTTTTTATCAACGTCTCAAACGTCTAGGGACTCAGAGAACCTCTGTGAAATTATGCTACTTGTCTTCCCTGTGCTTTCACTTCCACGAATCTCCACTCATATCCAGTCATCCATCGTAGGCCCCATGAGGGGGTAGGGGTAGTGCCATCTGTGCACCTCACTCGGTGAACTGTAGGCATTACGTAAGTCTCTTTGCAGCATCCCTTCCGCCTCTAGCTGAAATCTCTCATTCCTTTTACTGCATCTTCGTTCATATTCTCCTTCTTTCGTCTGACTTTCCACCCTCTCCTAACAAATGTTTCATAGTGCAACTGCGAAGTTTTCCTCCTGTTACACTTCTCAAACCTTACTGTCAATTTCT
>NC_061101.1:42841004-42851004 GCF_015104395.2 Macrobrachium nipponense
TCTGTTTATTGGAAGTTGGGCCTTCGTTCTTTTGTAATACATTTTTTAGTGGTTTTTCCTCTGGCTGATTTGTATTATGGATGGTCGATGGCTGTTCCGTCCTAATGGATATTGAATGTTTCTTACTAGTGGATGTTGAATGTTCTTTCTTATTGGACATTGAATGTATCTTCCTAATGGATCTTCTTACTAATGGATGTTGAATGTTCTTTACTAA
This sequence comes from Macrobrachium nipponense, assembly GCF_015104395.2. NCBI lineage: Eukaryota > Metazoa > Arthropoda > Malacostraca > Decapoda > Palaemonidae > Macrobrachium > Macrobrachium nipponense. Next base: position 42,841,222 of record NC_061101.1, read on the forward strand.
TGAATGTTGATTGTTCTCTCTTACTGGATATTGAATGTTCCTTACTAATGGATCTTGGATGTTTTTTCCTAAAGGATGTTGAATCTTCCTTCCTAATGGATGTTGAATGTTCCTTACTAATGGATGTTGAATTTCCTTACTTATGAACATTGAATGTTTCTTCCTGGTGAGTGAGTGTATTCTCCATGGATGTTAGATGTTCCTTCTTAGTGGATGTTGAGTGTTCCCTCCTATTGGATTTTGAATGTTTATTTCCAATGGATGCCGAGTGTTCTTTTTAAATGGATGTTGATAGTCTGTTCATTTTTGGAAATGTTCACTGTATGGTTGTTCATGCATGGAACATGGACGTTTTGTCATTTAATGATCAAAAATGTTTGTTGTCTTCGTTAAGATGTTGTACATTCTTGGACTCAAATGTGTACAGGAATTTAATTTTTAATGTGTTTTTTGGTCTAATGCAAGGTATGTTAAGTATTATTTTCATCTTAAGAAATATCTCAAATATTGGTTGTTGTAATTTTTTAAATTACGAACAAAGGATTTTTTTTAAAGAGATGTATATTATTATATATATATGCACTTTGAAAATAGTGTGTAAAATGGTTCAATTCTTACTAATGCCGTTATGTTTTACGTTTTGTCATGGGTGGGCCACAATTTTTATTTAAATTTTTTTTATATTTTTTAATTTTAATTATTCATTAAGAGATTTTATGCTCTCTCTCTCTCTCTCTCTCTCTCTCTCTCTCTCTCTCTCTCTCTCTCTATCTGCTTGTGTGCGTGCGTGCAGGTGTTAGCCCAAACCGGACGAGGAAAGCAATGATTTACTTACATGGTTGTAAGTCAACTGTTGTTGGTGGCAGCTGGATGTGGAGAGAAAAGGGTGACGACGATGGCAGTAAAGAAACGGAGGGGAGTGAGTGATCCTTTGTCCGTCAAAATGTATGTATGCCATCATCCATGACCTTGAAACCGTCCTTTCTGCTTGTATTTGGTGACTTTACTTTAAAAGCTTAAAAATGTTCTTTACATTTGTAAGATTTAGTACTATCTCTCTCTCTCTCTCTCTCTCTCTCTCTCTCTCTCTCTCTCTCTCTCTCCTGTCGAGTCCCGTATGTGTTTACTGGCTTCACTATTCACTTTGCTCTCTCTCTCTCTCAGAAACGGAGAAAATTGCAGATTCAGACACAAAATGAATAATTATGATGAAGGAAGATCAAATATTATGGAAAAGTTGGATTTTTTAATGTCAGAATTTCTGGAAATGAAAAAAAGAACAACATACCAGAACAGGAAAGAGACATGGGAAAATCCTTATTACTACCAGTATTAAATGAAGGAGAAAACACGCAAACCATCATAGTGATGAATGCGCAGGGTTTAGTTACGAGTAACTCAAAAAGAAAAATAGAGTACTTAGAAGAACTAACCCAAAATGAAAAAAAAGAAAATAGATATAATGAATATAAGTGAAACCTGGTATTCCCAAGAGACTGGGAATGATGATCAAATAAAGGGTTCCAAACTTATAGATCAGATAGAAAAAATAGGAATCAAGGGGGAACCGCAATATGTGGGAAAGACAAAAAACAAGGAAAAATATATGAGAAATATAGTAACTCAGAATGTGAACTAATAGCGGTAGAATTTGAATCTGAAAAATTGATGAACATAGTAATATATAGACCTCCTAATACTAAAGAGTTTGACTTAATAATTGAAAAATTGGATGATATATGTAGAAATCACAAGGACTGGACTATTCTCCTATCTGGTGACTTCAACTTTCCTTTCGTAGAATGGAAAGAACGAATAGGAGATTTTGGTTGTACTTATACATATAAAAAAGAGAGTAATAGTAGTGCAGAAGATAAGAGGCAATTTGAAAAGCTATTAGATATGCTACTAGAATACAACATTCAACAAATAAATCACCTGCCAACAAGAAAGGAAAATACTTTAGACCTAGTATTTGTGAACGAGATGAATTATGTTAAAGAAATAATAGTTTATAATGCGAGTATGTCAGACCATAATGTCATAGAATTAACAGTTCATTCCAAAGCAAGTGAAAAAATAGAGATAAGCAAGAAATGAAAAAGTGGGAAGGATATGGAAAATACAACTTCTACAGAAAAAAATAAAAATATAAAATGGTCAGAAATTAATGAAGAATTAAACAAAGATTGGGATAACATTTTCGTAAGTGATGACATAAGAGGGTAAATACGGAGATATTATATAAAATGGAGAAAATAGTGGAAAAATATATACCGAAGAAGAAAAGTAAACATCATTCATGCATACCAAGAGACAGAAGGATCTTGTTCCAGAAAATCAGAAAGTGGAAAAAAGGTCTTGCAAAAGAAAAAAATGCATGGAAAGTTATAGAACTAAAAAGTAAGATAGAAAATGCAGAACAAAAGATTATACAATCAAAAGAAAATGAAAAACGAGACTTGGAAGAAAAAACCCTATTAAATATCAAGCAAAACCCCAAACTATTATACTCATATGCGAAGAAGATGAATAAAAGAAGAATAGAAATAGGCCCTCTGAGAATTGAAGGGAGATTAACGAATGAAAAAAAGAAATTTGCAACATACTGGCAGAACGATATAAGAGAGAATTCACCCCTAGAATAGATAAATGAAGATAATGATATAGAAGTAAGGGAAGAAATAGTGAATATTTAGCTGACATAGAAATTAATGAAGCTGATATTGTGCAGGCAATTAATGAAATTAAAATGGAGCTGCTGCAGGGCCGGATGGAGTCCCTGCTATTTTGTTAAAGAAAGTAGTTCATTCTATCGCAAAGCCACTTGCAATATTATTAAGACAAAGTGTAGATACAGGCAAGATTTATGATGAGCACAAATTAGCATATACTCACCCCTACTTTCAAAGTGGATCAAGACTAGAGGCAAGTAATTATAGGCCTGTGAGTCTAACATCACATATTATGAAAGTGTATGAAAGGGTAATGAAGAAAAATATTATGAAACATTTAATAAAAAAATAATTTGTTTATATAGGACAACACGGTTTCGTACCCGGAAAAAGTACACAACCCAACTGTTAGTCCACCGTGAGAACATATTCAAAAATATGAAAAAGCGGAAATGAAACAGATGTGGTTTATCTAGACTTTGCAAAAGCTTTTGACAAAGTAGACCATAATATATTAGCAAAGAAAATTAGAAAACACAATATTCGTAGATAAAGTAGGAAGATGGTTAAAAGAATTTTTACACAACAGAAAACAGATAGTTATTGCAAACGATGAGAAATCGATGAAACCAAGGTAATATCCGGTGTGCCACAAGGTACGGTGCTAGCTGCAATATTGTTTGTTATTATGATTGAAGACATAGACAGTAATGTTAAGGATTCGGTAGTGAGTAGTTTCGCTGATGACACAAGAATAAGTAGAGAAATTACTTGTGATGAAGATAGAACGCTCTACAAAGAGACCTTAACAAAGTATATGATTGGGCAGAGGTAAATAGGATGGTATTTAACTCTGATAAATTTGAATCAATAAATTATGGAGACAGAGAAGGAAAGCTATATGCATATAGGGGACCTAATAATGAGGCAATCACAAATAAGGAAGCAGTTAAAGACCTTGGTGTGATGATGAATAGGAACATGTTATGCAATGATCAAATAGCAATTCTGTTGGCAAAATGTAAAGCAAAAATGGGAATGTTGTTACGGCACTTCAAAACAAGAAAAGCTGAACAGATGATTATGCTTTATAAAACATATGTTCGTAGTCCACTTGAATATTGCAATATGATATGGTACCCACACTATCAAAAGGATATTGCACAAATAGAGAGTGTACAAAGGTCCTTTACAGCTAGAATAGAAGAAGTTAAGGACCTGACTACTGGGAAAGACTACAATCCTTAAAATTATATAGTCTAGAAAGGAGAGAGAACGCTACATGATAATTCAGGCATGGAAACAGATAGAAGGAATAACAGAAAATATCATGGAACTAAAAATATCAGAAAGAGCAAGCAGAGGTAGATTAATAGTGCCCAAAACTATCCAGGAAAATAAGGAAAGCACACAGGACATTAATCCACTACGCACCAGCATCGATAATGCAGCGTCTATTCAATGCGTTGCCAGCTCATCTGAGGAATATATCAGGAGTGAGCGTAGATGTGTTTAAGAATAAGCTCGACAAATATCTAAACTGCATCCCAGACCATCCAAGATTGGAAGATGCAAAATATACCGGAAGATGTACTAGCAACTCTCTGGTAGACATTAGAGGCGCCCTCACACTGAGGGACCTGGGGCAACCCGAACGAACTGTAAGGTCTGTAAGGTAAAGGTCTCTCTCTCTCTCTCTCTCTCTCTCTCTTAGTTCCGGTTTGTGTTTACTTCTTTTAATGTTCATTTCGCCTCCCCACCCCCCTCCCCCCCCCTCTCTCTCTCTCTCTCTCTCTCTCTCTCTCTCTCTCTCTCTCTCTCTCTACTCCTTCGAGTGCAGAGGTATGTTTCCCAGAAGGTCCATACTCGGTTCCCAGCGAGAGTACTCGAGGACGTTGGCGAGTAGGTCTCGCTGCCTCGAGGAGGAGGAGGAGGAGGAGGAGGTGGAGGGGTGAGAGTGGGGAGTCGAGGAGGAGGAATAGGAGGAGGAGGAGTAGGAGGGGTGATGAGTGTGGAGTCGAGTGCACTTGTGAGATGTTTTGCGCCTCATTAATATGCAGCATTCAACATCATTGGTAGTTTCTGGAGCTTGCGTCTACGAGAGAGGCTGAGGAAAACGAAGGGACGGAAAAGGCTGTCCTCTGGAGGGGGAAGGAATTATTGGTGTGTGTAGCTATAATGGCGTATACACACACACACACACACACACACACATATATATATATATGTTTGTATTTGTAATTTGTATATATATTATATATATTATGTATTTGTATTTATTGTATGTATATATATTATTATATATATTATAATATATTATATTTTATATATATATATATATATATATATTATATATAAACAGCAGGGTCCCCGTATAAAACAATAAAATTCATGGTTTATTACATGGAGAAACGTTCCGCACAGAATCTTAGTGCATCATCGGTCTGTAAAATTAAAACATACTCGTTACAAATATTATAAAAGGCAGTAATAATTAAAATACATAGAAAAATAAAAAAAACTTAAGCGTTAACTTTACTATAGAAAAAGAAAAAGGCACAAGAATTGTATACATAGTAAAGGATAGAAACCCAGTGCTTAACAACCAGGTAAGAGTGGGTCTATCCTTTAGTATGCGCACAATATTTGTGACTTTTTTTTTTTTTTTTTTTTTTTTTTTTTTTTTTTTTTTTTTTAAGTAAAGTTAAACGCTCAAGTTTTTATTTTTTGATGTTTTTTTAATGTTGCAGTCATTTATGATATTTTGATTGTATGTTTTAATTTTACAGACTGATGATACACTGAGATTATGTGCGAAACCTTTCTTCATGTAATAAACTATGGTTTTTATGATTTTTTTTATGGAGCCTGCTGTTTACCGATATAATAGCTCATCTGGGACCTTTCTTATATATATATATATATATATATATATATAATATATATAATATAATATATATATATATATATATATCCAATATATGTATATATATATAGCCACAAGAAGACTATGTCTTCGGAAGCTTGTACTTTGTGAATTAATGATTCTGGAATCTAAACCCCCCGTCTTATTGAAGTCTAATGCGAGTAAATATAATAATAAATAATATCATAGTGAAGATATGCCGCTATTTTGTTATATATACATACACATATGTGTTTATGTATATATATTTATTTATAATATAATTTGTGTTTATATATTAATATATTGTATGTGTGTTTGTTTGTCATGTCTGTTTCTAAAATGTGTTGCTAACTTCGTGCTTCCCGTCTTCGATAATATCTAAGACAAAACTACGTATTGGAACCAGATGTTTTGTTTCGCCTCTGCGATAAAGGTTCTATCGGAGCAGTTGGTACTGTTCTCAGGATTGTGTGTGAGAGAGAGAGAGAGAGAGAGAAAGCTGTATTTTTTTATTTCTATATCTGTCCTAATTTGTGGTATGTTGAGGTGGCGTGTATATATATCTATATATATATATATATATATATATATATATATATATATATATATATATATATATATATATATATATATATATTACTAGAAGTTACCTTTCAGAAGATTATTTTATGTCTTAGACACTCTCAGGTTTTTTGTATTTTCAATTTTTTTTTTTTACCATACTACGTGCAAACTTTCTAAGTGAGAGTGAAGAAATATACAAGATTAGATATTTTCGTTGAAAAATAAATGCTAAGTAGTGATGTTATCAAATGTTGCTGCTTCAGTCCCTAAATGCTACAGTAATGATATTTTCAACTATTTTCTGAAGAATATTTATACTAGGAAGTTTCTCTCTCTCTCTCTCTCTCTCTCTCTCTCTCTCTCTCTCTCTCTCTCTCTCTCTCCTCATATATGCAGGTTGGGTTATATCTGTGCATCAGTGATTGCATTATCCATAAAGCGTTCAGATTTTTTCGTGTTCTGTTGCTTCAAAATAAAATTTTATAGCCAAAACCGCCGTTAGATATGAATATTGCGGTTTGTAGAAATTTAATTTCGACTTTGAACCAATTGACGTCATTGTACTGTAAACATTTATGTCTGTGACGAAATTGTATTGTACTTTGTATTAACTCAACTGATGTAGATAAAACGTACTTTACATTTTTAATGTGTTGTATGCGTATGCACGTAGCCGGGAAGTATGTGTATTTAAATAAATATTCGCCCATGTTTTTTTTTTTTTTTTTTTTTTTTTTTTTTTTTTTTTTTTTTTTTTTTTTTTTTCTCCAGTTGATATATTCAACACACCTGTGGCATTGTACTTTGTTAATTGACGTGTTCTTATTTTTAGAAGTCAACATGAGTTCTTTTATCGCATGCTAAATATCGGTTATATAGGGAATTTCAGCAGCTGTCGGCTGTGTGTGACAAGTAAAGAGATCTGTAGCGTCTCTTGCAGCAGCAGCACCAGCCATCCGCTGTGAAAATATTTCGATTTTTACTTTGCTCATGAACGAAGAAATTGTATTTTATGAGTAACAAATATATAACTGCGGCATATGGTGGTAGGTGATATATATGTTACAGGCAGTTAGCGAAACCAGGCATTTCACGAACTGCCTGAAGTTTCAGGCAGATAGCTAAATGCACTTAGGGACATTTGGTCCCCCAAGAGGCGCTAGTACTAAAGACGATGAAATACATTTGACCCCCAGGGGCTGGTTCTACACACGGCGAAACAGGGTAGGTGAATCACTGTTTCTCCGTGTTTAGTACTAAACCCTGGGGGATCAAATGTCCCTAAGTGCATTTCGCTATCTGCCTGAAATTTCTGGCAGTTCGTAAAATGCCTGGCTTCGCTATCTGCCTGTAATATATATATATATATATATATATATATATATATATATATATAGGTAAATATAGTGTTGTTGTGTGTGTTGGTGGTTTATATATATATATATATATATAATATATATTATATATATCTATATATAATATAATGTGTGTGTGTATGTATGTATGTAAGTATGTATGTATTTGATTGTTAACCACGAAATGTAAGAACGTGATGATTATACGAACAAAGTTACAACCACCGAGGAAATTTGAAACACCAGAGATGCTAAGTTCTTTCGTCCATTACCAAGCAACTGAAAAAGAAAAAAAAAAAAAAAACGTTTTTGTGATCATGTCTAGGTAATGAGACGAAGGTACTCAGCATCTCAATCGTTTCACTTTTCTTTCGCGAGTGTAGCTTTGTTCATATATATATACACAGCTATATATTAAATATATACGAGTATATATATTTTAGTATATAGTATATATATATATATATATATATAATATATATATCTATATATGTATATGTATTTGTGTGTGTGTATACTATAGTAAATCTGTTCATTCATGTGCAACTTTGAGCTGAAACCGAACACGTTTCTAAAATAAATTGTTATTTTTTTTTAATGACAGGAAAAAGAATTTTAATTTTAGTAATTTATATATATATATATATATATATATATATATATATATATATATATATATAATACTAAATTATCCTATATTTGTGTATGTGTGTGTGTGATTTTTATGGCGCATGCTATGCTGTGCTGGAACCTGGCACTGGCCGTCATGTCTCCCCTACCTTCCCGATCCCCTCCTTTTCCAGCTGTCACCCGGGGCGGACAAATCGGTTTGCAGGAGGAGGGGGGATGTGTCATGTCTCCCCTACCCTCCAGATCCCCTTCCTACCCCACCCCCACCTAGGGCGGACAAACAAAAGAGATCCACTCTGATTTTATTAAAGAGTAAATATCGATTTTGTGTTCTGTTGTACCACGTTAACAGTCGGTATTAGATCTGCATTTTGCCTCGCTTATTTATTCAGTTCTTCAAAGTTCCCTTTGTTGGCAGCCTTCCTATGTATATATTTTCCTATTTTTATGTTAACCCTTTTAATAATTGATTGTTTTTTTCGCGTTGTAATTACCGGTTTTTTGGGCCGACGTGTTGTTTGTGTTCATCATCTCGGTCGCCGATGGAAAACTGCTCGCGTTTTTTCACCTCGTTATTAACGCGTATTTTAACTTGACGGATAATTGAAGGGCGTCTATTGATGTCCTGGAGCCAATTAGCGTCTTTTGTTTTAAAAATATTTCGAAAAAAGTACATAAAAGATTGACGTTGACTGACTGGAGCTCGATTACTCACGGACTGCCAGAAATGAAAAGTTCGGAATAGCAGTCAAAAAGGGTTGACGAATCACTGAATTGCGCACAATTTACTGACTCGTTGACCTTGGGTTGGGGGAGGGGGTTTCTAGCTGGAGGTGGGGTGGGGGGTTATAGTTTTAAGCTCCCGCTGGTGGGCTTGAAGTAGGGGGGTGGGAAGGGTTGCGCTTGACCTGACCTTTCTTTCATACGCAGAGTGACTGACAAAACTGACCGGGTGTCCCTTTTGAGTTGGTTTTGCGTGCGTAGTACATTGGCTAATGAAACTCGCCTGACATTTCATTTTTGTAGCTACTGGCGATACTAACTTGGTCTTGAAAACGTCGAGCGACTGACAAAGCCTGACATTTTATATGACGTGACTGATGAAAGTGATCTGAGCTTTCATATGAGGACGACTTGTTAAAATGGCCTGATTTGTTGTGGGTTGTGACTTCAGCTCTGCCAACAAATCAGGCCATTATAACAGAAACGGGAATGAGGAACATTCACCACAGCACGAAAATATACAGTTTTCCCTGTAATCTATGACCTCCTTTATTTCCACAGGCAATTTTATTCCTTTCTCTATAAATAGGCATCCTTGATGGGAAAAAAGACAGACTACTAGAATAACAAAATTGATCAAATAGTGCATCCTTAACCGACTGCTGACTAAAGGGTTAATCTTAAAGAAAAAAAAAGTTTTGTCAATAGTGTGACAAATGATTGGTTAGTCATTCGAAAGTTAGGCAGACTAAAAGATGAAGAACAGTTATGAGCAGGACATTTGACAAAGTTTCCTCAATGTTAGCCTGGAATTGAATCTACAAAAAAATAAAAACAAACAGGAAATTATAGAAGAAAATTTTGGATGACTAGTTATGACGTTTATTAAACAGAAATTAATCTGATATAAAAGCAAAATGACCTGAAT
>NC_061101.1:42856004-42878504 GCF_015104395.2 Macrobrachium nipponense
TTGGTCAAATCAATTTCTGAAATGACCTTTGGGGATGATATTCATAAGCTCAGCTGATGATGTTTCAAAAACTTTCTTATATGTGAGTAAGTTCTCACACCGGTTTCCTGCCAACATTTTTAGTTTCATTTCATATCTGTTGGATCGAGTATTTTAATACCTGAGGGATATAGATGTTTATAGTCTACAGTATTTATAGCTATGGTTATCTTCAAAGTTTTCATAGAGTTATCTCACCATGGTCACTTTATATATATGTATATATATAAACACATATATACATATTATTGATCACGTCTGTTAATTAAAATCTCTCTCTCTCTCTCTCTCTCTCTCTCTCTCTCTCTCTCTCTCTCTCTCTCTCTCTCTCTCTCTCTCTTCTGATTCTTTTATTGTAGTGGTAGTACCGTTTGTACATTCGAGCAAAAGACTATAGGCAGTTTCATAAATTTTCGTTCACCTGCCTGACGCACGATTCGTGCCTTATTAATCTATTTTTCTCTTCAAACATTGAAAATCAGTCACTGATATCTTTAGAACAGCATGTTATATAACTGTGTAAAACTATTTTCCCTACTAGAAAAATTGACGTGAACGAAACGAAGTGATAAAAAACCTCATATCACAACCACTGACATTACTAAATAGATAGGAGACACCTATCACTAGTAGTATCGCATAAACAAAGTCCTTATATTATCATTTTAATATTAAGTTGAAGGTAGTTGAATGATTCCATGTGTTAAATTTTACAGAAAACATTGGAAACTCACAAAATGCTATCAAAGATTAAAAAAAGAAAAAAGAAAACGATAACCTAAGAGTGTGAACCATGCGACCTCACTCTATTGCTTTCTATGTCGTGATGTGTGCGGGAATCGAATGTTAATGTGTCATTTATCGGTCAAAGAAACTTTCCCTGCTCAGCAAGACAACTATTGCACTGTATTCGGTGCAAGTTCCTGTTAGAGAAATATCAAGAAAGCCTAATATACCAAAGAGAAATATTCATAGACGAACCAAATTGTTAAGATAACGGGCAAAGTTTTGAAAATGCGTCAGAAGTGGAACTCCTCGAAGCACCACAGGAGAGCAAGACAATGCAGTAGTGTTAATGTTGATGAGCAACATTCATTTGTGAATGTTGAATTCTAGCGCCTAGACACGATATTGTTGAACTAGGAATCATGACTAGGTCTACGCCTATGGCTGGTGTCTGACGAATACTTTAGATGGAGAGGGAGAGATTTTTAAAAATACACTTGAAATCATTGATAGGTGTCTAATGAATAAGTCTAATGAATAAGCAAACCTACCATTGATGGGTGTGAGATTCAGTAAGGCTTACTTTTTTTTTTTTTTAATCGGTGTCCAGTGAATACCACGGATAGGGAGGGAAACAGATTCAATGATGCATGCATTTTTTCAAAACCTAAATAATACATTTTATTATTGCTCAGAATTACTTTATCTTTCATTCCCCAAAATATTTGCATACACTTGTGTTACACCCTGTATGATTGTTGCATCTGTCAAGGAACAACCCCTGAATACAGCAGTAGGTTTTTATTGTAAAAAAAAAAAAAAATATGAAATAGACTTAAACGAGAAAGTCACCTTTCATATTTCCTATCCTTTCAGCTACTTATAATATGCTTATGGCAGTCGGTCTAGCCATACACATGAAACTAATTTTAATTAATTTCTATTTAGAAGGAATTAACAGCTACAGAAAGATTTAACCCAAGATAGCTTTTATGAAGTAAGCCTTTATTAATGTATTCGTCAGCTTTGACTCCCACAGTTTTCCAATGTGTCCCGTGGAAACAGGATGATATGCAAGGAATTAGATGGAAAAAGGCTAAATTATATTCTTTTGATTTTTTATGATTGAATTTTTACTGAGTAAATTATGTTAAGCAATTATGAAAAGTATAAGAAAAAAGAACATGGCCAGTAAAAATAGAATAACGGGAATAATCAAATAAAGCAGATTAATATTGAAACTATCGATTTAAATATTCATTCACATTACGTTTGTGAGAGAGTGTACTGCTGAAAATAGACCTACGTTAATAAGGTATGAAAATCAGAAGTCAAATATAGGCCCACTAAATGCGTCATGCGAATGTTTTTATTGATCAAAGGACAAAATTAGTTTAATTACACATTGCTTTTAAAGAATATTGACGGTTTAATTGTATTATTTATCGGCTGTAGGAGACGAACTGACGACAACCAGTACAGTACTATACGTTGGGTCAAGACTCGATCGGCAGCAAAGCCAACTTCAGAATGATTATGCTGTCACAAAGCTTCAGTTGAGAACAAAATTAGAATTCGTGGATCCGTGTTTATATATTTTCCTTACTTTACAAAATAATTATTTTTGATACGCTAAATAAATATACTCAATTATAATTTAACTTATTGACAAGTAAATAATCTGGCACGTGCATATGGAAGCTTTACATAAAGGACAGTGAAATAAGAAACTACGCCAATAGTTCGTGAGCCGAATGTATATAAAGTTCGTAGCCTCCTTTGGTGCGGTATCCTGCGTTTCTGATTGATGGTATAAGTTTGGTTGCCCTTTCCTGTTCTGTCTCTATGGCGCCCAGAATTGTGATAGCATGCTGTAAGTGGGGTCTAATTGGTAGAGAGAGAGAGAGAGAGAGAGAGAGAGAGAGAGAGAGAGAGAGAGAGAGAGAATATAATTATATTGAAAGATAACTAATAGAGTCAAATGTTACTTTATAAATGAGACCTTGACAGGTCGGAGGATGCAGAAAGGCTAGAGAGGTGAATAAGCCCCGTGTGAAGGAAGAGAAATGTCGAGAGGGAAAGATGACAAATGATGTGAAAGTATGGACGATGGGATGGGAAAGCAACTCCTGGGAAATAAAAAGTTCATATGAAGATGAATCTCTCTCTCTCTCTCTCTCTCTCTCTCTCTCTCTCTCTCTCTCTCTCTCTCTCTCTGTACAGGGAGACTGAAGGATCGATTTTGGTTCATCTCTTCAAAATTCATGATGTGTCTGTTGGCTTAATCTTTGTGTTACTAGCTTAGTTGTCGCTCGATTGTTCATGGTTGTGTTGAACTGGAAATGGAGTATTATTGAATATTGTGTGTCTTGACAAAGGGATTCCCTCTCTCCAAACTCTATAAGTACGCACTCATATATAGTATATCTGTACCATACATATGTGTGTATGCATATATATAATATATACATATAAACACACATAAGCGTGTGTGTATGTATGCATACACATACACACAAAAATAAAGCGTGTGCGCATTTACTTCTCCATTACTTTCGCCAGCAACACGCTGACAAAGACGAGAGAGAGAGAGAGAGAGAGAGAGAGAGAGAGAGAGAGAGAGAGAGAGAGAGAGAAGAAATTCCAATCCCGTTAAAAATCTTTTAGCCGAAGAATCCTTGAGCTGATTGAAAATTCCGGTGATAATTCTCCTGTGAAATATTATGAAGGTTAGCGCCCCTGAGCGCAAGAAAAAAGGCGAGACTGGGAATGGGAATAAAAGATGGGAATGATTGGAGGAATCGGGGCAAAGGAGAAGGTGGGAAAATATTTTTATTTTATTTTGTATTATTATGGTATTTCATGATGCTCTTTGATTGAGAAGCAATGCATGATTAAGATGTCGACTGAGTGGATAAGGGAAAAGAGAGTTGATGAGGAATGAAGAGTAGGGAATGATAGAAATATTGAGTAGATGAGTAAAGGAAAAGAGCGTTGGCAAAGAATTAGGATGATGATGTCGATGGTGAATGAGGGTGCTGTTGAAAATGAAAGGTCATGAAACATAAGAATTTTTTTTTCGTGTTCATGACCCTAGAACTGAACACTATTCAAAGCTTTATTTGAATATATTCAACCAGGTATTTCAGATCAGACTCGAATTTCAGGAAACATTTTGTGGATGGTTTATGAAATATATTGACTTGATGATATCAATAGACGGAATATAAATTCAACCGGAATATTGACAACCGAGTTGAAATGAAATCATTTCCATCATGGAGACAAGGGACTCTACTAAGTTGCTGTCATTCCATTTCAACCAAACAACCCGTCCTACGACCAACCCGGTCGAATAGCGACCAGGTACGAGTGTCACGGCTTAAGTCAACAGAGTTTTTTCAGGAAAGAGATACAGGTCTTTTCTACCTTGGGGGTTGAACTTTGACTCATAACCTAATGAGCTATATACACACACATGCATATGTAATATATGATAATCTTAGCGATACGTGAGTTTTATATACAGTTGAACCACAGCACAGGTGAAAAAATAACAATCTAGGTGTAGGGCCTGACCGGTTTCGACATTATTTTAAACTCGGTGACCTAGAAATTAAGTCGAAACCGTTTAGGATTTATATCAAGTGTGTCATTCTTTCTCCCGTGGTGTATATGTATATATATATGTAATGTAATGTTGTTTATATACTTAATATATATATGAATGAAATGAGCCCAAAGTGTGTGTGTGAGAGGAAGCATTTCTTTCCCCTCCCTTTGATCGGAGCACAAATCGGATCAGAGCTGCGCCAGTCGTCATGAAAATTCCCGATTTGAAGCGCTTGCATGAATTTTGAAGTCGGCTAATAAAATTCAAGGAGGCGTGGGGGTTGGGGTTTGGGAAAGTGGAGAGGGGGAGGGGGTGGGGACACAGGAGGAAAGGAGGGAGGTCGCCTGTAGAGGGGAAGGGGGGAGGGGGTACGGGAGATACGCTCGGAGTAAACACTAAATTCGTATGTCTAGCAAAAGTTTCCCCTCGGTTAATGCGACAAAATTCCCCTCACGGCTAAAGCATAATTATCGGTGGGTGTTTAACGAAGTGGTTTGGATGAGGTTTAACGTCCCGTTATTCATTTTCTATTATTTTTTATTTTCCCGGTTAATGAGGAGTAAGGTGGGCATTGCTTACGCTGGTGACGGTATTTTCATAGTAGACGTTGCCACGATATTTTTGTCTTTTTTCTAATCTGTTCATACCATCTCTCTCTCTCTCTCCAACTCTCTCTGTCTCTCTCTCTCTCTCTCTCTCTCTCTCTCTCTCTCGCGCGCGCGCGCTCAATTTCATCTTAACTTCTTCCGCCACCGTAAAGATTAATCCTTACCTTATTCATGTCTCTTCTGCTGATATTATGTATGTATGTGCGTGTGTATATATATATATATATATATATCTATATATATATATATATATATATATTATAATATATATATATATATATATCTATAAAAGTTTATATATATTCCCACTACCCTCACATACTTTTACACTTATGATACCAACGCATTTTATGTCTTACACGAATGAAATTTCCTTTTCTATTTCTTTTATGCCTTAAATTATTCCGCCAATTACCTTGCCTCTGCACTATTTTTATCCTTCACTTCTTTTTCACGCTTTTGTTACATTTCCCCTCACCCCCCCCTCTCTCTCTCTCTCTCTCTCTCTCTCTCTCTCTCTCTCTCTCTCTCTCTCTCCTATTTCGTTATAGCATTCCTCTCATCCACTTTATTTTTATCCTTATCAGCTTTCCTTACACCACCGTCACCTTTTTCCTCCGTCTTTTCGTTTATCATCATTTCTTCCTCCTCCTCATTTCTACACCACCTCCCTTTTCCATGGTGCCCTACGCCACATCCTCCCTCCTAAATGGCTCTTCTTTCGGGAAATAGCAGTCGTTTTTCGTGATTGGGGAAATTGCAGGTCATTTAACCTGTTTTTTTTTTCTCTCCATATTCGTCATTGGAAAATGTTTTTATATCTGACAGTTTGCGTTGTTAGATCTCATGATTTTCTTCAGTGATATTTATTTTTTTTTTATTTACGTTATTTTTGAATGATTTCTCCAATATAAGAAAAGTAAGTCTGGAGAAAAAGATAGAGGCGATATAAGTTATTGTTCAATGATCTCTTTTTATGATTTCCTTTTAATTGTGTATTTCATTTTTATTATTCTTGCAACTTCAGTTTCAGTGTTTACTGGTCATTGCCTGTTATCGATAAATTTGAAGGAGCAGAGAAAGACGATGCAAATGATTGTTTTTTATATGATTTTATATCTTGCGTTTTTTATTTAGGTTCTTTATAAGTTATTGCTTATATTTCAATTTTAGATTTATTTTGATTTATTTCCTTTATGTTTTTAATGTGAATATTCATTCTTTTAACTTTAGAGCGATATACCTAAAAGAAAATAGAGGAAAAAAATATCGTGTACACCTCTCACTTTCTCCTTTTCTCCAGACCACAATCTTTCTCCTCGTCTCGAAGTATCTTTTTACCCAGTTCTTCAAGCAGCCTCCGGCTCTCGCGCTTCATTGGAGCCCATTACCGCTCTCTTTACTCACCTGCTGCTTCTTTCTCATTTCCAGGGAAGCATCGGAGAAGCGCTTTTGGGGAACACTAAAAGCGCTTCTCGATACATTATGCCTCCTCTCGCTTCCTCCTCCTCCTCCTCCTCCTCCTCCAGTTTCTATCTCCTTACTCCCTCATTCCTCCCGTCCCCTGTCCATCCTTCCCATAAGGTCTTTCGGGCCCACACTCCTCCTCCCTCTTTCTCCTCCTCCTCCTCCTCCTCCCAGTCAATATGATCATATTTCCCCCTCCTCCTCCTCCTCCTCCTCCTCCCCTCCTCCTCCTCCAGAGGCTTCTCTTTTTCCCGAAAGGCCGTTTTCAGAAGACGATGACGAAGACGACCCGGTGTGAATTTTCTCCTCCTCGGCGTCTGTGTATCGACGATTATTGGAGAAAAGGCGCCCGGTTTTGTTGTTGTTCCGGGAGGGGATGTTTGGATTTCATCAATTCGCGCGCCGATCTGCCACGGAGAGAGAGAGAGAGAGAGAGAGAGAGAGAGAGAGAGAGAGAGAGAGTCATGGTTGAATGAATAGGTGTCAAAAAGCTTGAAACTTGACATACTGAACAAGAGGTTTTCAAATTTGTCAGATATATATATATATATATATATCTATATATATATATATATATATATATAATATATATATAAATATATCATATATATATGTGTGTGTGTGTGTGTGTGTGTGTGTTGTTGTGATTGTTAGAGAGGGAGAGAGTCGTTGGTTGATAGTATATTTGTCGAAAAGCTTGAAGCTTGAGACACTGCATATGAGGTTTTCAAGATTTTCCGGTAACTGGAAAATTAAACCACTATACATGTTTGTTTGTGTAAGAGAGAGAGAGAGAGAGAGAGAGAGAGAGAGAGAGAGAGAGAGAGAGAGATGAAAGTCATTTAGGTTTTCCCTTAATGGAAAACTTAGGATTCGAAATTCATTTCCCCTCCAAATGGGTCACACAGCGTCCAGTCGTAGCCAGCCTGGTGCTTCCATTTCCCCTCTTGGGTTGGTTGTCCGTTGGATGGGGGTCTGAGAGAGAGAGAGAGAGAGGGGGGAGGGGAGGGGGTTGTCTCCTCCTCCGAGCGATTTTCCAGGCCGAGTATTTCAATTACTGTCGATGATTGACAGGATTTGGGGGTACTTGATGACGATTGCTTGCAAAAGCGCGACAGAGTTCAGCGCGGTGTTTGATTTTCGACGCTCGGCCGAGCGGAAGAAACTCCCCGATATGCGTGTGATGTATTCATTAGCTCCCGGGTGTTTTCGGGCATTTAAGTGGGTCCTGGTTTCGTCGAAAGTTTGAAATGAGTTTTTTGTGTCTTTTTGTGTAGAAATGATGCGTTTACTTCCGTTTAGAGTCGTGGTTTAAAAATGTATTCAGTGTAGAAACTTTTTCACGGAAAAGGTTGAAGACGTATCATATGTATGCAAAGTAAGATTCCTCCGTATGGAATGACAATATAATTAGAAATGGAGAACTCAAAATTAAAACGAGAAATATATCCATAAATAAAGTATCCATTAAGAAAAGTGAAGTCGGTTATTTGGTTATATAGCTGGATATATATACGTATATATATATGATATATATATATATATATATATTATATATATATATATGTGTGTGTGTGGTGTGTGTGTGTGTGTGTGTGTGTGTGTGTGTGTGTAATTATATCGGTTAAACATGATTCAGTACAAATAGCCAAATCAAGTAAAATGCAAGGAAAATATTATTCCTGTTTGCATCAACATTCAAGAATTTGATGATTTTCCGAAAAGGAAGACAGCATGCACGAGGAACGTCTATTGTACAACCGGTTTTATGTTACTACAAATAGCCTTACGAACGCAACCCGATCTTTTCGAGGTCACACGGTCAAACCATTCTGCGCACTGGGATGATGTCGAAGAATACGTTGATGATTAACCTTGGATTGATGATTGTGTCGTCACAGTATCCCTTGGTTTTTCTGCAAATGCTAAAAAAGACGTTATGCTCCCATTATGTAGCCTACCCTCTCTCTCTCTCTCTCTCTCTCTCGCAATATCGTGCCATGAGCATTTTAGTAATTTCTTTAAAAGTTCAAGCAAAGTTCACCTTGATCTCTTCCTTTATACTTGCTGATACCCTTTGGCATTCAATTCCTATATCATGATATACATGGTGGTTAAATGCTTCTTTCTTCACTTAGATTATCATAAGATGGCAGAGATTACTAGCGCGTTGTCGTATGAAGATATTCTCATCTATGAATATAAACCATCATGAAAAACAGTATACCGAATAAAGGAAGATTCACAATAATTCTTCAGATCCTCGAAGCTTTCTTATGTATCATCGTAGAAAAACAATTTATAGAAAAAAGAAGTGTCAAAATAAGCCTTCAGGTCCTAGAAGTAATCCTATGTATTATGTTAAAAAAAACAACATACATAACAAAGGAAATTTCAAAATAGCCCTCAGGCCTTGGAAGTCATTCTATGTATTATGAGTTGTACTACATTTCCAGCAAGGCTTTCGATCGCCAGCAAAAAATAACGTTCCAGTCCTTATAAGGGAACCTCTCTCTCTCTCTCTCTCTCTCTCTCTCTCTCTCTCTCTCTCTCTCTCTCTCTCTCTCTCTCAAATTATGACCCTTCTCCTTTTTATCTTACATAATAAAATGGTGTCCAGCTCTCTCTCTCTCTCTCTCTCTCTCAGGTTAGTAATATTTCTACTTTTCTTCATTTCACATCATAAAATGGTGTCCAGTTTTTTGGCTCCCCCTTTTGACTTTTATTTTTTTCTGCTATATCTACGCTCTATTATTTTTATGTCGTTTTTCTATCTCCTATTGTTGTTCACCGTGTAAGGGAAGGTTCTTTTATTCGCGTAAAATCTATTGTTTTCATTACAAGTTGTTCTACAGTTATGTTTAACAGTCATTAGCGAGAGTGATATCTACTGCGATTTTGTAATATTTCTTCCTTACGGATTATAGTTTGTTAAAATCCTTTTTCCACCGCTTCTACTTCTCACCATTTACTAATGTAGTCTATTGTCTTTTGTGGTGCTCGTTTATCTATCTATCTATATCTATCTATCTATCTATCTATCTATCTATATATATATATATATATATATATATATATATATATATATATATATATATATATATATGAGCAAAGTTACAGCGTCGAAGGAAAGAGTGCAACGAAGAGAAGCTAAGTATTTTTGGCTTATCAAAACATGGTTGGTCACAGCATCTCATTGTTTCACACTTCCCTTTTTGGCCGTAACTTTGTTCGTTTAATCATTGCGTTTTTACCTTTTCCTGATTTATATCAAACATTATATATATATATATATATATATATATATATATATATATATATATATATATATATATATAAATTAAATTATTTATTCAGTATTAAGCCAAATCTCATTACAAAGAATAGTTCCAAAGAAACAAAATAACCACATGGTAGTCACTACCATGTGCTGCAAATACGGTTTAACTGCTGAATCGTAGATGAACGCTTGTGCAGAAAACTTCATAAACGGCTTTATAAATGTGTACTGACTGCACATCAGTAACACATCGAACTCCGTATACACAGTTAATACTCTCCTTTCTTTTAAATGATGGGCCTTCTTTTCTAACCCATCCTACGCAATATCAAACCTGTCAAGGTCTTCCTCTCATCCTCCATCCTAACATCTGAATTATACCACTCACCTACCAACCTTATGCATGCTCCTCAAACAATAAGGACCATCTCAAAACACGCTGATCTATCCTTATAATGTTTTCGAATATTTTATGTGCCGAACATTTTCAAGCTGCCTTCAATTCATAAGCCTTTTGTAGGTGTTGTGCTGTGTATCATTCCACTTTGATCCGGTAACTGCTGAATCGTAAACGAAACTGTTGCAGTAAACTCCCACAACATTAGTTTTGTGTTTATATATAGTGTGTGTGTGTGTTTATTTGTAAAAGAGTTGGGTATTGTTCGTATATATATAATGTGTGTGTGTATATTTGTAGAAGAGTTGGGTATTGTTCGTACAAAAATGTATAAACTAGCGATAACTTATGAAAAGCCAGTGGGAATAAAAAAAAACAAGAAATTTTTTTATCGTTGCCTACTTAAGAACACTTTATTTTAACCTCAGTTTAGCCTATTGCCGGTTGTATCACACTGCTAAAATTCACTTGAAGACTCAGTTTCTATTAAACATGTTCAGTACTACTTTCTTTTTCTTTTTAAAATGTCATCTCTACTCAGAACTCTCTCTTTGAATCCAGTTTGATCTAGAATTGAATCATATCGATAATGTTTTCGCGGATGTCCCCCGTTGCAATCTAAGTTAGGAGTCGGGAGAATTGCGTTGTTATGGTAATCGCTGCCACTTGCGCTTGAGACTCGAATGACGCCAGAGAGAGAGAGAGAGAGAGAGAGAGAGAGAGAGAGAGAGAGAGAGAGAGAGATCACGGCCAAATGGATCTGTTTAATGGCTCATTAAGGTTGAATGAATGAATAATTAATAATATCTGGCGTCGTGACTACCAGGATCATTGACGCCGAATGAAGCCATTTGGACAACCAATTTGGGAAAAATCCACACACACATCATAAAACTCTTAAAATCCCATATCAGTTATTGTACTATAGCTAGCGCAAAGATGCTACTTACGCAATAAACACCACCAAAGCTAAATTATTATTATATAAATAAAATAGTTTAACCCAGGCCACTGAGCTGACCTTCAGCTCCCATGGGGCTGGCCCAAAGGATTAGATAAAATGCAAGGTCAAGGCCAAAAGCCACGAGCTTGGACCAAACAGGTCTTATAGGATATAAAAATAATGAATTAAGATTAAATAAGAAATTGCACAGAGGCAAAGGCTTTCATACTAGAACACAAACAGGCAATAAATACACGTTTCCATACATTCATTCTAAAAAACCAAAGCTAAAAACTACACACATACATAAAAGCGAAATACCTAAATTTCGTTAAAAACTCCAACTTCTTTTAAAAATTCAACCACACACTCATAATTATACTGCGCTTCTTCACCCAAAATCTTTGTCAAACTGTAATTACCATCTCTATCTCTTTTGTCTTTAAAGTGCTGCTCTCTCAGTTCCCGATGACTAGGACATTCAACTAGCAAATGCTTAATAGTCAATGGGACGAGACAGTCATCACAGTAAGGTTGGTATTCCCACCACTCATGAGATACCCATGTGTCAATCTTGTATGTCCATATACGGAGGCGGCATATCGTTACTTCCCATTTCCTAGGCATAGATTCATATTTCCAAGGGTGTGTACGTGTGGCAAACTCTTTCATTTTATTTGTCCTGCTTCGTTCCATTGCTGTTTCCCATAATCTTGCAATGAACTTTGATATACTAGAAAAAAGTCTCTATATGGTACATCAATTGGTCTTGGTATCATATTGGTTGCTGCTGATTTAGCTAGTTGGTCTGCTTTTCATTTCCAAATATATTTACATGCGCTGGGACCCAGCAAAAAGATATAGTAATCCCTCTACGCTGATGTAGAAATACCCACTGTGAGATTTTCAATGTAATTGGATGATCAGTATTAAAAATTTCAAGTGCCTGTAATGCACTTTTGGAATCACAAAAGATGTGATTATTAGTGGAATTCTGGAGGGGGGTTTTGCAATATGTTCCAATGCTGTTAAAATTCCATACAGTTCCGCTGTGAAGTTCGATGCTACGATGGGTAGTGCTCCTCTGCGACTAAAATCATCACTAAAAACTCCATATCCGACTCCATCATCAGTTTTGGAGCCATCAGTAAAAACAAATGTAGAGCCTGAGTGCTCTGCAGCATGTTCTAAAATAATACTCTGATTTTCTGTATCTGATTTTTCTCTTTTAATACCTTTAAAATATTTACAAATTTAATTACAGGTAATTTCCATGCTGGGGTAATTGGTAAATTAACTGGACATACAGGATTTCTTGACATATTCTTTTTTCCAAGATCTTTTTCACTCTAAAACTAAAAGGCTTAGGAAACCTTGGATGATTTTCATAAAAGTTGTTGAAAGATTTCTATTTGCTGCTTCAAAGGCTTTAGAGTTGGGGATTCTCTGAACCTAAACCAATATCTGATAATTGATGATTGTCGATATAACTCTAGTGGGATTTCTCCCGCATCAATTAATAAACTTAAGATGGGAGAAGATCGAAAGGCACCTGTTGCCAAGCGTATACCAGTAATGATGTACTGAATCTAAGAATAGCAAGACGATTAGATGAAGCAGAAGAAATATATTTCACATCCATAAAGTAATTTTGAAATAATAAGTGATTTGTGTAGTTTTATAACTATCTGCACCCCAGTTGGTATTAGATAATACTTTCAAAATACTTAAAGCTTCAAGGCACTTGTTTTAATATGTTTCATATGGGGAAGCCAATTGAGTTTTTTGTCGAATATGAGGCCTAAGAAGCGTACCTCTTCAACACAGGGTATTCTATGGTTGTACAGATAAAGGTCTGGGTGGGCGGGTGTACTCCCCCGAAGGTGGCAAAAATGCATAATAGTAGTCTTACTGGCTGATATAAATCCCTGTTGTTCAGCCCCACAATTTATTATCTTATTTTATTGTCAATTGTAATTTCCTTTCTGCAACTGACATTCGTGATGCAGCAACAGATATTGAAAGATCATCTACGAATAAGGTACTCAATACATCCTTGGGTATAACAGACGCGACACCATTTATTGCTAACGCAAAAAGTGACACTAAGCACACTTCCTTGTGGACACTCTCTTCTTGGCATCTTCTATCTGATAATGTGTGCCCACTTTAACTTGAAATATCTCACATTTTCAAGAATGCTTGAATGAATAGGGGCAATTTTCCTCGTAGACCACAGGTATGAATTGTCTTAAGAATGCCATCCATGCCTCCAAGCAGTATTCATAAGCTTTCTCAATATCAAAAAAAAATAGTTATATGGTGCTGCTTGGAAGCAAAGCTTCACATATGGAGGTTTCCAGCTGCAGTAGGACATCTACTGCCGAGTGCATCTTTCTAATCCACATTGTGAGGGTGAGAAAATACCATTACGCTCTAAATACCAGACAAATCTTGTATTCACCATTTTTTTCCATCAACTTGCATAAACACCAAGTTAGTGCTATTGGTCGATAACTAGCCACATGAAAAAGGGTCTTTACCTGGTTTAACAAAAGGTAATACAAAAGCCAATTCCCATATGACTGGGTAGCTACTTTCATGCCATAATCTGTTAATTATACTTATTATAAATAGTTTTGTATTTTTGAAATATGCCTAAACATTTGGTAGGGAATTTCATCCGGACAGGGGCAGTGTTAGCGCTGCTGGCCAGGGCAGCATCGAATTCCCTTTCTGTAAAGGGTAAATTATATGGCTCTATCTTATCTGTGGAAAAGTCTAATCGCAGTTGTTCTTCTCTTCTTCTATATTGATATCCAGGGGAACTGTCAGATTTTTTTGAAACTTGGGCAAAATGATCGGCGAGTTTATCACTTACTCTTTTGCGTCGGCGATGAGGTTGTCATTAACTTTAAGTACTGGGGGGGGACTGGGAGTAAATTTCCCAGCAATCTTTTTTATTTTTTTCCATATACTGCAGATAGGTGTTCGGTGGTTAATGGACGATACAAATGACGCCCATGACTGCCTTCTAGCAGTTTTCATTGCCTTTCGAAAACGCGCTCTATTCTGTTTGTATATTATCATGTTTGCTATAGTTCGGAGTCTACGATAACGTGTAAGTGATGTTCTTGTGACTCGGTGTAATAGTGTGAGCTCTTCACACCACCACGGGACTGGGCGTCGCCTGAAAAGACCTGTAGTTTTTGGTATAGAATGCATACCTGCTGTATGGAATGTCCCATTTAATAAATCGATTGCATCATCTGCCGTTGGGAAGTCATTTGCGTCACTTTCTATTTCGCTTAGTTCTTGAAATTTGTTCCAATCTGCTTTTTCAACATTCCACCGTGGAGATCTTTGAACTGGTGGGTCATCATTGGAATTTATTATTATGGGAGCATGGTCACTGCTTTGCCAGTCATCATTCGTCTTCCATCTGAAATCCATCGTGCAATTGGAACTAGATATTGTAAGGTCCTAAGCATGAGACTGTACCTGTCTGGATATGGTAATGAGTGGGTTCTCCGGTATTTAAAAGTCCTAAATCTTCATTTTCTATTATGGAAGCTATAATATTCCCTTTTTGATTTGATGTCACATCTCCC
Organism: Macrobrachium nipponense; assembly: GCF_015104395.2. Lineage (NCBI taxonomy): Eukaryota > Metazoa > Arthropoda > Malacostraca > Decapoda > Palaemonidae > Macrobrachium > Macrobrachium nipponense. Next base: position 42,870,689 of record NC_061101.1, read on the forward strand.
CATAAAGGATGTCTGCCATTTAAGTCTGCCATGAGAAGAAATGGTCGTGGAAGCTGATGAAGTAAATCATTAGTTCTTCTCGAGTGATGGGATTGTTTGGTGGAAGATAAAGGGAACAGAGTGTGTATTTTCGTCTTAGGTGAATTTGAACCGCAACAGCCTGTAAAGGAGTATTTAGTGGGATTGGAAAATGAGGAAGGTCCCTGCGAACATAAATAAGGCAACCTCCATGTCTTCCCACTTCCAAATTATATTGTGTTCTATATGATGTATACTCTCTAGGGCAAGGTGTGTGGACATCAAGCATTGTTTCTTGTAAACATACAGCAAATAGGGGAGTATTTATAGAGTAACACTTTAAGTTCCTCATATTTTGCACGAAGTCCCTGACAATCCACTGTAAAATTGAAGAGAAGGTGTCTAGGTTTTGGAGGGTAGTCCTCTATTCAAGGTCATTTTTGAATGCTTAGTGGATGGGAAGCTTGCTTGTAAATTTTGATGACGATTGTTTTTCTTCGCCAGTTTGCTCATTGATTTTGGTTTTGTCTTTTGTTGGAGTTAATGGAGGAGAGGATGAGGGTGTTCTTACCCTCTTCATTTGTTTTTTTCCCTCTAATTCCATTAAATCAGGCAGAGATTCTGCCTGAGATAATGCAGAAGGTGGAGTAGAGGGAGGTTTGAGGGAGATATCCAGTTTGTTATATGGAACGTTTATTTTATCCGTCTTTGCCGATTGTGCTCTAACCTTACTAGGCTGAGCACTTGGCCCAGTATGTCGGGCCACAGGAGTAGAAGCATCCTTTATTGAGGATGAGGAAGGATCAGCAGATTGGAGTGGAGCCCTAGTGGTGGAATGTTGAACCACAGGGGCTGAGGCATCCTTCATTGAGGATGAGGAAGGAGTAATGGATTGAAGTGGAGCCCTTGTGGTAGTAAGGGCTTTAGAATAACTCTTGGCTCTTCCCAAGAGTCGTCTTGCATGTCCAATACTGATGTGCTCTGTATATGCTTTATTAACTGCTGCTGTTTCAACTTTAAATTCTTCACATATTTTATCAACTGATTTGTGCTCTAGCTGACAATTAATGCATTTAGGTATATCTGAGCATGGGCCATGTTCTAGGGCAGAGCAATTATTACACATCTTATTATTTTTACAAACTTTAGATGGATGACCAAATTTAAAACAATTAAAACATTGTAATGCTTTTGGTTGAAAAGGTCTAACTCGCACTCTTTCATTTTCTATTACTATATGAGATGGTACATTACTGTCTTCAAAAGTAAAAATCATCATGTTGCCATTTGGGACCTTTTTCACTTTCCATACAGTTGGTGGACACATATCTAAAATTTTCTTCTTCAGTAAACTCGTACAAGTCTCTATCAAAAGCCACACCTCTTCCATAGCTAAAATTTAGGTGAGGACTAATTTTCTCTATTATAATCGTTATCAACTTTCATCATTGTTAGCATCTGTGACTGAGTTTTAGATTTTGCATGAATAAGTACAGAGCTTCTTACCAAATCTAGTAATGTCACCACTCATTATGCCACCTATTTTTTGCTGAAGGTATCTACTAAACTTGTAATAGTTGAAGTTCTCCTCCTTGGCTTTAACTACCAGCCATTTAGGAGGTTGGGGACTCTTATTTTGTCAACGTTGCTACTATTGGAGTTGATTGGATTCCATTCTGCAGGTTTTATAAATGTCTAAGGTTTCTTGGGGCTTTATCCTCAAGGCTCCTTTACTAATAGTTACATACATTCAAGGTATCAATACTACAGGTTGCTTTAAAAGCATCTTCATGTTTATCAAATGTTACCCAAGCTTCCCATTTTCCTTCTGTGTCAAGAAAGTTCATACGAATCTCTGCTATATTGCCAAACATGTTTCAAAGATGTCGAGATATCCTCATAGTTACACTGAAAGTGGAATATTTTTCATATGTATAACTTTCAAATGCGTCACTCTACTATTATTGGCATCTGGGGGGTTCAAAGAATGGTCTTTGTTTGAGCCAGAAGTCGTCAACGGTGCCAGTGAGTCCATTTTCCCAGGGGATGTGGGTTCATAGTCCGGATCCATATTTCGTTTACTAAAAAAAAAAAAATAAAACTCTTACTACTTGGTTATATCAAGAAAGTATCGTGAGTCACTCAGGTATTCACATTCTCCACCAATGGCACTAGTGAGAGTTGACTCCCAATGGTCCACCCCAATACCCTACCCATACAGGATAGCACCAATACGTTTGTGGTGGCCCGGTATAAGCCAATCCGCCTGCTGGGAGCTCTGATTCCACTAATGGGAATCATCTCCCACCACAAACGTATTGGTTGGGCTTCCGGACAAAAGCCAGGAAGTCCCACCCCAGAAAACCAGCTCCCCCTGGATTCCGATGAGCCAGTCCCTGGAGATGGTTCCGCCCTCAAGATAGCAATGGGAAAATCCCATTACTTACTCTCAGGTCCAAACCATATCAGGTGGTGACTCAACCACCACAACTCCCACTATTAGCTTCAAATGCAAACCCTTCCTAACCAACGATCCCTTCTCAGACTCACCTTAGTAGTTAAATTAGACGAAAGTGGAAATGTCACCATTTATTGCCAAAAGTTTGTAGGCGTTCCGTCAGGATCCGGCCTTCACAAGAGTGAAGGCAGGATCCCTTACCCCCTCACCACGTGAAGGAACCTACTCGAGGGGTCATTAAGGTTGAAAGGTTAGTCCTGGTAAGGGGAGGCGTATGTGAGAAATGAATGAATATATGTGTATTTGTGTATATATATATTTATATATGTAAAATACTGTGGTGTATATATATATATATATATATATATATATATATGTGCATTTATATATACATATATATACTATATATATATATATATATATATATATATATATATATAATGTGCATTTATATATACACACACACATATATATATATATATATATATATGTGTGTGTGTGTGTGTATATACACACACATATATGTATATATATGTATATATATATATATATATATATCTATATATCATATATATATATATATATATAGTATATATATATATATAATATATATATGACTGGTAAAAATGTTCTGTTACAACAGAATTCCATCTAATAAAGGAGCCCATAAAAACATCAAGATATAGAGATAAAAATACTATATTTCAGAGACTGCTGTCTCCTCTTCAGATAGAGAGGGAGACAGCAGTCTCCGAAATATAGCATTTTTCTCTCTATATTTTGGTGTTTTTATGGGCTCCTTAAATATATATATACACACACACACATATATATATATATATATATATATATATATATATATATATATATATAAAGAATGCTGCATGTGTGTGTTTAGCTTCTTCCAATTTGTATTTAGTCTTCTGGGATGCAGTTGCGACTCACTATAATTGATTTCTTACCTGGTACCTAATTCCAGTGCTTGGATAAGCACGCACACATACGCTTTTGTACATATGTGTATACTATATATTTGTGAAAAGATATGGAAATAATCATTAAAACTTTTATTCAAACTTCATCTCTGCCTATCCTTTCCTTATAAATCATCTCCAGCACAGCTTTTTTTTATATTCCTTTTCTCTTTCATTTACTTTCCTGATAAAAACGTCCTCTTCCTTACTTCTTTCGTTCCTTCCTTCCCTTCTTCCTTCCTTCTTTCCTTCTTTATTTGAAACGAAAGTCATTGTAAATGCAAATTTCGAGCGAGAGCTTCCGGCGGCAGGGCCCCCCCCCCCCCCCCCCCCCCCCCCCCCACGGGCCCCGTAGAGACTCCCGTAATAGGTTTTTTAAGGGAGAGAATGGAAAGAATTACGAGTCCCGGGGAAAGGAATTCGAAAGAACTGGTCCCGAGTGCGATTACTATTCAGGAACTGGTTCAGGTGCGGTCACCAGAGTGGCTTTATTTGATATCGTTTTATTTTGTATTTTGTCTAGATTGGCTTTTGATAATGTGTCTGGACCACATTGAATGATAAAGTTATGTTTAGGGGCGTCCTGAGTCATGCCCTGAAAGCAGTGAAGTTGGCAATTGCCTAAATAACAGTATTGTTTAAGTGATTCTATTTTATACTTTATTCTTCTGATCTGACATACTGATGTTTATGGGAGTCGAGAGTCGTGTCACGAAAGTAGTGAAGTTGACATGACCCTAAATAATAGTTTTGTTTAAATTTCATAAACTTTTTTTTTTTATCGATTATTAAACCTTTATGCTCGACTTACCATTGCTTTATATTGAGGGTGCGTCGAAATGTGTGTTCTTTTTCAACAGGATTGAATCGTAGGCAGTTTAATGATTGTTCTTATTCAGTATCATCTCTAGACCCTGTATGTATGTAGATCAGTCAGTACCCATTCATTCATGTATAATTAGATAGCTGAAACTGTACTAAAATCCATATGTATCTCCTTCCTCTGCGGGATTGAATCGTAGGCAGTTTGATTAGCGTTCTCATTCAGTAGCGTCTCTCGTCCCTTTACGCACAGGTATATGTATGCCTATTCATGCATAATGATTAGATAATGGATACTATACTAAAAGAATTTTAATCATTCGTTTCTGATTTTTTGTATATTGTGATATCAGAGTTGCCAGTTTTATTTGCCTCTTCATAACATCTGTTTGCGAGTAAGTCATCCGACGCTCTGCTTTGTTTTGAAGTGCAAATAGTATGAGAGAGAGAGAGAGAGAGAGAGAGAGAGAGAGAGAGAGAGAGATATGAACAATGTGTACGGTTCTTCAGCATATGTAATGAAGAAAGGGAAATGAGGGAAGGGGGAATTAATTAATTTAGAGAGAGAGAGAGAGAAGAGAGAGAGAGAGAGAGAGAGAGAGAGAGATGGAAATTGCAAAGTGAATGGAGATGGGTTAAGAGTATAATTAAAGACGACTGAGGAATGCCGGGGAAATTAAAAGACGGCGTTAATGAATAGGGAATAAAGCGAAGACGGAAGGCAATTGAAGGCGTAATTAAGGGAAATGATAGATAATGGATGAAATTAAGTCAAGTATTGAGGAGAGCGCGGCGGCTTGGTTAGGGGAGCGTGTATGTGAATATATACATATATATATTTACACACATATATATATATATATATATATATATATATATATATATATATATATATATATATATTATATATATATAAGCGGTGTTCGCTTATTAATGAAGTCACATGCATCTGTGATTTTTTAAGTAGATATATATATATATATATATATGTGTGTGTGTGTGTGTGTGTGTATGAATCTGATGTGTTTATGGTGTTTTTGAGGCCCTTTTAATCTTCATAGCGCACCGTTAGATTACAGTAAAATACATTCAAATATGTATGTATATAAAACGTGTGTGTATGTGCAGACGTATATACAATTTTAATGAAGGTAGAGTGTGTTGTGAAGCTGTGTATGTTTTTGCACACGTATATAAGATTTTTGTTCATTTTTGTGTTGTTGTTCCACATATGTCAATGTTTTCGAACAGTACAGGGCATTTTATGACATAATACACAAATTTCTGTATGTTTCTGTTCATACGTGTATGGAATAATTGAGCAGTGTAGGTTGAGGTTTTATCCTTACTGTGTTAGTTTGCATATTTTTATATTTTTGGTAAAGGCTGATTGTATTGTTGTCGGGCAACAAGAAGAACGCTTTCGTAACACAAGTGATACGAAACCCACGAACCTGGCATGTGCCTGAACGGCGAGAGCGAGTGTCCAGAGAGATACAACGCACTGCAATCAGCGCCTTCATCAAGAGAGCTCTCTCACACTGCTCTTCGTGGAAGGACACGCACACTGAATTAGAACGTGTTGCCCAAGTTCTAATTAACACGGGTATTTCCAACCGGGACATCGAAAAAGCCATTCGCAGAAACATCGATAAGTGGTACAGCAGGAGCCTCGCCCCGTCGCCCTTGAAGACGTCACTCTCTTTTACAAGGGAGCATTTCAACAAGAAATACAAAGAGGATGACGAGCCCTTCGTAACATCATCGAAAGGAATGTCTCCCCCACGGACCCTGCGAAAAAAGTAAAATTGATCATTTACTATAAAAGCAAGAAGACCAGTGGCCTGATTATGAAAAACAACCCAAGCCCCTGTGATGCAGGACCTCTCAGAAAACTAACGTTGTCTACCAATACAAATGCCCTGTCCGGGAATGCCCCGGCGCCTACATTGGTATGACAACGATGCGATTTTCCAAGAGGATACCTGCCTACGCTCAGGAAGGCGCCATCCATAATCATGCAAAAAACGTCCACAATACCAGGATAACTCGGAAGACATTATTCCTAATATTGGTATTATCGATAAGGCAGCAGACCACCGTCGCCTCCGCCTCTTAGAGGCCCTACACATCGGAGGAGAGACCCGCCTTAGCACCTCAAGAGACTTCACTCCTCCCGACGGTGGCACGTAGGGCGCTGCCCGCCGGCACCATAGAGCCGATCGAACGGACCAATCAGTGCCCCTGCCCAATACTATGCTCCCAGTCTCCAGCGTCCGCACGCGAAGAGCAGTGCGAGCTTCCACCTCTGCAAGACGGCTTGACTCAGGGACTTAATCTCTGTTCAGCCAATGAAAACGCAGCGCCCATCAGACAGAGCACCTGGGACACAATAAATACCGCCGAACGACCCCATTCCAATCAGTTCACGCTCACCTTCCTTGAAAATGAACCGATGATAACGGTTGGAAACGTTGGAATTCCATTACTAAGATTTGTTTAATCACTTTTGTTATCATAACAATAAATTAGTATTTTTAGAAAACATTTCTTTAACCAAGATATGAACATCGGCCAGCTATTAGCAAATATCAGCCCTGATGAGAAGAGAATAATAAGAAGAATTGAAAAGACCATATATAAAATCAATTCCACTGATGCTGCCATCATCTTTAACAAAACATGTTTAAGAGAGGGTCTCCTACCTTCATATTATTATTATTATTATTATTATAACTTGTAAAATATCTTAAGCGGACATCGTTTCTTATTTATCTCTGGGAAAGCTCCATGAAAATGCCGCTCCATTAGCGCTCTTTGGCACTAGTGAGGGGGAGGGGGAGAGCGACATCGAAGGCGAGTCGAGTGAAACCTCCTCCGCCGGCGGCGGTGTCAGAGGAGGAGGAAGAAGATCCGACGGCCAATAAATCTTCCTTAAAAGTTTCCCGGCTAACTTACGACCTTCGCGAAGGCTTTGGACCTTGGTCGAAGGGCCTCGCCTCGCCACCCTTCTGCGGGCCAGTCTTCACGGGGGCCTCCGCCACTGCAGTGGTTAAAAGGTTCTTCGCCTAGATCTCCTTTCTCTTTCCTCTCCTGCTTCTTCAGGAGAAGAAGGGATGATGTTTCTGGTTGTCCTTCGCCATTCGTCTTGGGCCAGGAGTTCGATGTTGCTTTGAATGGGGAGTGGTTCTTTGCTCTCTCTCTCTCTCTCTCTCTCTCTCTCTCTCTCTCTCTCTCTCTCTCTCTCTCCTAGCTCTTCATCGCGAAGATGTTTTAATTAGATGCTTGTTGTTTATGATTCTCTCATTCTCTTCGTTGGAGATGATAAGTTCTCTCTCTCTCTCTCTCAATTCTTATTGCTTATGATTCTCTTCTAATCTTCATGGGAGATGGAACGTCTGTAATCTCTCTCTCTCTCTCTCGCTCGCGCGCGCGTACTTGTTAGCAGGGGCGGATGGGGAGTGTCAGTTTATTAATATGCACGGTGCGGTTGAAGGTACACGGCTGACACGTTGTTGCCGTGTGTATCTCTTTTGTTTGGCCC
>NC_061101.1:42881004-42886004 GCF_015104395.2 Macrobrachium nipponense
TAAAGATAGTTGAAGTATATAAGGTAGAATTTCTTTTACTATAACGTCAAACATTTGTTACACACTTGTGTTTGCTTGTAATTATGATGTCACTTAATTGGATATAGTAACCTATATTTAACCCACGCCTTCTCTCTCTCTCTCTCTCTCTCTCTCTCTCTCTCTCTCTCTCTCCATTGTGCTGCAGTATTCCATGAATATTTGATCTGGAATTCTTCTGGAACTCCAGGAATCGGTGTGTTATGTTTATAACCAATGTGGCTATGGTGTTCGTATCAGTGAATGATTTAAATCTCTCTCTCTCTCTCTCTCTCTCTCTCTCTCTCTCTCTCCATTGTAGTACTGCAATATTCCATGAATATTTGATCTGGAATTCTTCTGGAACTCCAGGAATCGAGTGTTATGTTTATAACCAATGTGGCTATGGTGTTCGTATCAGTGAATGATTTAAATCTCTCTCTCTCTCTCTCCATTGTAGGACATGCAGCAATATTCCATGAATATTTGATCTGGAATTCTTCTGGAACTCCAGGAATCGGTGTTAACCAATGTGGCTATGATGTTCGTATCAGTGAATGATTTAAATCTCTCTCTCTCTCTCTCCATTGTAGTACTGCAATATTCCATGAATATTTGATCTGGAATTCTTCTGGAACTCCAGGAATCGGTGTTAACCAATGTGGCTATGGTGTTCGTATCAGTGAATGATTTAAGATATCTCTCTCTCTCTCTCTCTCTCTCTCTCTCTCTCTCTCTCTCTCTCTCTAATGTGCTGCATTATTCCATGAATATTTGATCTGGAATTCTGCTGGAACTCCAGGATTCGGCGTGTTCTGCCAACGGCTGACTGCGAGATTTTTTTTTTTTTTTTTTTTTTTTTTTTTTTTTTTTTTTTTTTTTTCTGCGAATAAGGAGCCTTTCCGAATTCCCCTCCCCCACCTTCCAGTTCGTTGGTGACCTGAAGCATTGTGTCGCCAGATAATGAGACTGATTAATACATTTCTTTTTTTATTCACATGGTTCTCTCGCTGTCACTTTGGTTAGCCGTGAATTTTATGATTATAAGAAAAAAAGGCAGCGTTTGTATTGCTTTATACTATAGCTTTCTTCAGCAAGATTTGGTGATATTGTGACCCACCACACACACACATACCCACACACACATATACACACCACACACATATACACACACACACATATATATATATATATATATGGATATATATATATATATATTTATATATATATCTAAGTATGCATATACATAAACATTAACTACAGTCAGCTCATTGTTGTATTAACTCTATTCGATGCAAATAACTTACACGCAAATGGAGTTATGCTGTATATGGTAAATACACGTATCGTAACCAGGTAGTAGACATACCATGGATTTACTACCTATGGTTTCAAGTATTCTCAAGATATAGCCGTAGTGAATCCATTCATGATATACTAAAATATTAGTGTCTGTAAAACTGGTAATAAACTAATATATATTAGGATATGTTTTTTCTTAAATAGTCTATAATAGAGACCAGAAATTTTTTTCTAGTGTATTAAAATTTCATTCATTCTTTTTGGGCTATTTTTGGTAATAAATAAGTGTTCATTTTCAGAAATCAGTAATATGTATGTGTGTGTGTGTATATAATATATTATATATATATATATATATATATATATATATATATATATATATATATATATATATATATATATATATATATATATATATATAAATATATATATATCATACATCATTACTGATTTCTGAAATGAACACTTATTTATTACCAAAAAATAGCCCCAAAAGAATGAATGAAATTTTAATACACTAGAAAAAAATTCTGTTCTCTATTTGGACTATTTAAGAAAAAAAAATCCTAATACTATATTAGTTTATTATTTTTTACCTTTTAGTTTTAAAGACACTAATATTTTAGTATATCATGAATGGATTCACCTACGGCTATATCTTGAGAATGAAAACTTGAGAATATACACATATATATATATATATATATATATATATATATATATATATATATATATACATATATCGTATGTATGTGTGTGTGTTTGTGTGCGTGTGTATTCATAAACGAGCGTCTTCCCTACCCTCCCCTTCCCCTACCTACCCCGTCTCCACCCGGGCCTGACAAAAAGTGTGGGTTGCATTAGGTGGGTGCTTGTGTTATGTCTCCCCTGCTGCCACCAGTTGGAGGATAAGGAAGATTCACTCGGGTTTTATTATCACAGATACCACATATATGCATGAATATGCATATGCATATATATATATATATATATATATATATATATATATATATATATATATATATAAATATATATATATACATACACATATACATGGATATATACACATATTATACATACGTATATATTCGTGCGTATGTGTTTATATGTGTTGGTGTGCATGCACGTATGTATGTATGATAGTATGAGTATACAAATGAAGTCTTGGCACATTTCACAGAAAATGAAATCAATACCACCCAAATTAGTTCAATGAGAGAGAGAGAGAGAAAGAGACTGTTGAAATGTTGAATGTTGTCGTAGTTGCATGTTGGACCTCACCTTTGGTTGTTGCTTCCTTAATTTGTTCCCAACACGACATGGTCTTTCTTTTCCCTGGAGAACTAGAGGAGAGGCGCCACACTTCTTCTGCTGCTGCTGCTGTCTCTTCTTCTTCTTCTTCTTCTTCTTCTTGTTCTTCTTCTTCTTTCTGTTCTTGTTCTTTATAGGTAGAGCGTATTTGTGAAGTGAAACTAGAAACAAACACACACGAATACACACGCAGTGATACACGCATAAATAAAGTAGACGTTAACTTGAAAACACGTAACTGGTATTACACCACCTTAAATGGTGAGTACACCTTTTTCAATGAAACCACACACACACACACACACATTAGGCGTTAGCCTGAAATCACATACCCGGTATTACACCCTCTTAAATGGTAAGCATATCATTTTTATGAAAGTGCAAATTCAAAATTTGTGGATGGAAATTGATAACGACTTATTTTTGTGTGAAAGTGAAAAATCATACACTATTTGTAAATGTGTGAGGAAACGGAGCTCAACAAAAAAATAAATAAATAAAATAAAAAATATAAATAAAATAAAAAAAGAAACTCAATTTGAATAGATCTTCTAACTTTAATTTGAAGCATACAAAATGTTATTGCAGTGTCTGGGGACATTTACCTTCGATACGTCTGGAAATTAATGACTACTTCATAATAGTAAAGACGGTTATGTATCGGATCGGTACTGCCTTCTTCAGAAATACTGAAGAGGGCGGTGGAAGCAGCATCGCGCCACTGAGTTTTTGACAAATGCACTCAATTGCAACACGAAGACTCCTGTTTTCACGATGTTTGAGAACCTCCTCACAGAGAACAGAGACTCCTTCCTAATTAACATCAGTAAACTCTACCTAAAATACTGTATGAATTAAGGAGAAAAAAAGTGAGCACTTCTCCTGGATTGTTTTTGATAACCTGCGTGAATCTCAGCCACAACGTTTCTGAGAGAGAGAGAGAGAGAGAGAGAGAGAGAGAGAGAGAGAGAGAGAGAGAGAGAGAGAGACTGCAAATTGTCTATTTTCCACAAAATTTTTGTTGATTCTTTAATTTTTTTTTTACAAGAAAGAAATAAACCGCAATGAAAGTTTAAGAAAATTGAGTATTAATGTTGATGTATGACTCCGTTTCTCGTTCATTGTATGGGTATATAGGCATCATATTTTTCACGCTGCATTCTTTGAAACCATATAATTAAATGTTTCAGATAGAAGTTTATAGGTAAAGCTTGTACAGTGCAAGCAAGATTCGTTGAAGATTCGCTCTGACTACCATTCATGATGTAGTAAAATTGAAAAAGTTCTTGGCAATATTCTGGATTATATAAAATGTAAAAAAAAAAAAAAAAAAAAAAAAAAAAACGTATGAAAAGGTTCTTTTCAGTAGTCTGGATTATAAGAAATTTTAGAAAGCCCGCTCCATTAAAGGATGAAAGAAATGTATTGCATTAATAATCTCGAATCAACTCATATATAGCGAACACATTCATTTACTATTAATTATTATTATTATTATTATTATTATTATTATTATTTTATTATTATTATTATTATTTATTTATTTATTTTAGAAGATGAACCATATTCATATGAAATACTCCCACTGGGGCCATTGACTGGAAATTGAAGCTTCCAAAAAATAAGGTGTTCATTAGGAAGAAGTAAGAGAAGGCAAAAGGAAATGCAGAAAGAAGAGCTCTCAGTTATTAAGTAGAAAAGTAAATTAATAGGAACCTAACCATGTCGATGAGGAAGGAAGCGATTCCTTCAGTTTCCAATTTATCATCTTATTTCTGAGAACCCATATGACAACTCTCTCTCTCTCTCTCTCTCTCTCTCTCTCTCCCCAAATGATAATAAAAAAAAATAAAAAAATATAGGCGAAGGACAAACATGCAGAAATGAACAAAAAATCATTTCTGTGTATATGTATATATGTATGTATATATATATATATACTATATATATATATATATATATATATATATATATATATATATATATATCTAATAAAATGAGCCCATAAAAACATTAAAATATACAGAGAGAAATACTGTATTTCAGAGACTGCTGTCTCCCTGAAGAGGGAGACAGCAGTCTCTGAAATATAGTATTTCTCTCTATATCTTGGTGTTTTTATGGGCTCCTTTTATTAGATGGAATTCTGTTATAACAGAAACATTTTTACCAGTCATGTCATATATATATATATATATATATATATACGTATGAAATATATACACGTTCTTAATGTAATAGTCACTGGAAAGCTCAGGAAATATTTAGAAATAAAAAACGAGAGTTGACTGTTACCAAAAACTGTCTGGTATTTTATTTTTCGCCGTGGCACAAGGCGATTGAACCAGAAAACTTACCCGAACTAGAAA
>NC_061101.1:42888504-42893504 GCF_015104395.2 Macrobrachium nipponense
AAAAAAAGAAGAGGAGGTGGAAGAGGAGGAGGAGAATGCTGAATGGGGCCTTTGGGGATTGGTGAGACGAACCGAGACCTGGGCAACATGACACCTGTAGTTTTAAGTTTCTCTCTCTCTCTCTCTCTCTCTCTCTCTCTCTCTCTCTCTCTCTCTCTCTCTCTCGTGTCGTCGCGTCTGCCCACCGTTATTGGCTGTTAGCACCGTATTCTTAGATTACACCGCCGGCTCTCATGTTCCGCTTTTGCCCGGTATTGAGACTGGCTGATGCCAGGGACATTGCCTTTGTAATGATGGGGATTTTAGTGTTACTACTAATAATGATACTAAAGTTTTAGTAGTCTATATAGGGTTTTCGTATTATAAAAGTGTTAGTACTACGAACGTAGGTTTTGTTGTTAATTCAGTAAAGATCTTCCGTCAATGCAATACGGCGACCACAGGACAAGTTGGGTTGAATGCCTATGTAATGGTGGGGATTTTTGTTTTACTGGTAATAATGATACTATAGGTTTAGTACTATAGATTTTTGGTGTAGACTTTCTAGCGCAGTGAATGTTGGTTTTGTTTTTCATTCAATAAATCTCCCCTTGAAAGGCTCAACTGGAACCACAGAGGTAGTTATGATTGCCTCTGTAATGATGGCGGTTATACTGTTACTACTAATAATAATACAAAAGTTTTAGAACTACAGCATTTTCGTATAATAAACATGATAATATTTCGAAGGTTTCCCGTCAAAGCAGTACATGAACCACAAAACCAGCTGAAATTGACGATTCAGAATCCCTTTCCTATTGGCAGCATGTGGAGATAAGAACGTTAACATCCACTTTCCCCAAGTTCAGTTAATCCTCATTATTTTCAACTCTTAAATGCTTACCCAAGCACAGTTCCTCACTTCAAGTTTTTCCAGATTTGATTATATTAGCAAACTAACGGTCCCGCCAAACACCCATTCTTTATTATATTCACAGGCATAGCGCCTCAGTGGCGTGGTTGGTATGGTGTTGGCGTACCACCTCCGTGGCCGTGTTCGATTCTCTGGCATTCCATTGAGGTGTGAGAGATGTGTATTTCTGGTGATAGAAGTTCCCTCGCGACGTGGTTCGGAATTCACGTAAAGCCGTTGGTCCCGTTGCTGAATAACCACCGCTGGTTGCATGCAATGTAAAAATACCATATAAACAAACAAAGTTGTCATTATGACATCACTCGTTTTATCTCGGGTCTTCCTTTATGCATTCCATATTAGGTCTATGTATCAATTATTCTCCATTGGTCGTAGACTCCATTGAAGATTGTGTGTGTGTGTGTGTGTGTGGAAACAGAACTGTTTTTAATATTCGGACGATCAGTTCATCGAAGGAATAATCTTGCTTGAAATATCTTAGGCCACCAGTTAACCTCACTACTTCATAAAACCACCTTGCTGTTCATCTTTCGTGTGTCGTGTCTTCTGTCCCATTTTTTTTATTAACGAGTTCCTCCTTACCTTTTTTATTTTGTGTTTTCTAGATATATCTGGATATGTTCTCCATTATCTTTCTTTCTTCATCTTTCCCACACCTTTGTTCCTTATGTCAAAGATGTCTTCTCCTTGCTCTGAAAATGAGACTCAAAAATAAATTTGATAAGGGTTATTGTTTTGAATCTGCTTCAAAATTCTCACGTGTTCGTTAGTTATATTTATTGTTATTAATCTCACAATAGGCGGAAAATGTCATATCATGTCTTTATTCCTGTAAGGTGAGATGTTGGATGTATTATGGATTGACCTCGATTCCTATCAAATTGGATGTTTGCGGTTATTTAAATTTATGACTAAGAGCTTGATGTCATTGGCAGGTTGGAAACAAACTAGTCATCCTCTCTCTCTCTCTCTCTCTCTCTCTCTCTCTCTCTCTCTCTCTCTCTCTCTCTCTCTCTCTCTCTCTTTCATGAAAAGGCAGGATTTAGAAGAAAACAAAGAAGTATTAGGATAATACTCTCTTGCACGAGTTGCCTTCTGTTCGTTTATTTTCCTTTTTCTTCACGGCCATAGCAACAATACTCTCGCATTAGGGAGGTTGGAAAGCAGAAGCGTTTTTTTTCTTTTTTTTTTTAATATGATTGGACAGTTTCGAACTTTTGACATTATTGATTTTATTGTCACCCAGAGCTGTATGACCTGGCGCTATCTTCTTTAATTCTTTTTTTTTTCCTGTCGAACAGAGGATGGTGCGTGCCTGCTTTTTTTTCATCAGAATGTAACGAGTTATTATTATTAATTGTATTCAGAACGTGCAAACATTTATGTGGAACAAATAGAACTGAAGAAGAAAAAGAGGAAAGTTGAAGCAAAAATAAGTAATCGTGATGGATTCAAAGTTAACTTTTCCTTAAGGCGATTGGTGCAGATAAAAAAAAAATTATATGTAAAAACCTTGACTGAAGATTTCGTTAGTTTTCCGAGTGATTTAACTGAATTAATGTAACATTCCTTGAAGTGTTTGCAATTGATTCCTAACTAGTTTTCCTTTAAGTGGTAGAGTAATATAAGTAAGTTTTTCCTAGTTGTGATATTCATATGGAAAGATGAAAAATGATTTTGTAAATAGATATTACATAATTTTGTATTAATTGTTACAAATGAAGTACAATACGAAGATTTCCATTAATAACTAATTTCCAAGTTCATTTGTAAAAAACTTTGAAAGCCTTTTGGTGATTCTCGGTGTATTTGTAATGTTAGAGATATCATTAACCTGTATTACGTCAGTAAATACATTAATCTGTAAATAATTCCTAATAATTGGTTTCTGTTTCTGCTTACATGGTGCCTGTGAGTGAGTGGTATTGAGTCAAGCAGTCTCTCTCTCTCTCTCTCTCAACATGGTTTTGCATATGTAAGCAGTTGTTGGTACAGCAAGGGAGATTTGATCAGCATGTTTCTATTTTAATTTTCACCACTGCAGTCTCTCTCTCTCTCTATCCTCTCCACTCCTCGTCTCAGTCTCTCTCTCTCTCTCTCTTCATCTCGCTCTCTCTTCTCATCTCTCTCTCTCTCTCTCTCTCTCTCTCTCTCTCTCTCTCTCTCTCTCTAAGCTTCTTCCACTTTGGATTTGACCTTCACTGTCAACGTAAAAGGCCAGACTCCCATTATGTTAAATTGTTCACTAAATATTTCATGTAACGAAATGACCAGTCATGTGTTCGTGATCAGGTAATGTCAATGAGGGGTTGATATGCTGACATCAGGCATAAGCATTGGATAATGTCAAGGTAGTGCGTGGATCAGGTCACCACACAAACTAAATAGGATACCTATATGTATATGTAACCCACGGTGTATATACTATATATATATATATATATTATATATTTATATATATATAATATATACATACATATACACATATATGTATATATATAATATAAAGTATATTTATCTTATATATATATATAATACTATATATATATATATATATATATATATTTGTGTGTGTGTGTGCATATGTATTCTTTGTAGATTGAGTCTCGCGAGAAGTCGGAGAGAGAACTCTATGGAGGCACAAAGGTGTGGGAGAAGAATTGGTCATGAATGGAGTGTGGAATGCTAACGATAACTGAGTAGACGATACCGATTGGGGATAGTGAAGACAAATTGTAGTGAAAGTGTCTTGCACGACGCGAACATTCATAGTAAATTTGAATGAGATAAAGGGTATGCGGGTAAATGTGAAACTAGAACATGGAGCCGTGAATTTGAGCAAGGAGTGCGAGAATGACAGCTGGAAATTGTCATCAATATTTGGGAGTGAAGATTTCGGATGATGATTGGATAAGAGAAGATGGGAGTCAGAGTAGGTAAGACATACAAGTAAAGCAAGGAGTGAGACAAGATCGGGAGGAAATTTGAAGTGGTTATGGAGACAAAGGTTGGAGTGTGTGTTGAGACTGTTGAACCAACCTCCCAAATGAAGTGACGTATTTACCTGAAGTGGAAATGAAAGAAAGAAGTCACCAATGTACATTTGATTTTCAGTTATCAGAAGCTTTTGTGTTTTTGGAAAATGTTATGTATATCTTTTGCTTTTTATGAGAGTAACAGTCAGATGGTGTATCAGGATGCGATGCTTTTTTATATAGTATATAAAAGGAGGAGTCAGATGGTGTATCAGGATATGATTTTTCATAGAAGAGTAAGAGTCAGATGGTTTATCAAGATGTGATTTTTTTAGATAAGAGTAAGAGTCAGATGGTGCATGTGATTTTTTTAATGATAGTAAGAGTCAGATTGTGTATCAGGATGTGATGTTTTTTTACAAGATCAAGAATCAGATGGTGCATCAGGATGAGAATTTTTTTTGAGTGAGAGTCAGATGGTATATCAGGCTGTGATTTTTTTATAAGAGTAAGAGTCAGATGGTGCATCAGGATGTGATGTTTTTTTATAAGAGTGAGAGTCAGATGGTATATCAGGATGTGGTTGTTTATCTAAGAGTAAGAGTCAGTTGGTGTATCAAGATGTGACCGTCGTTGCTTTGTCTCAAAGAAGCGGAAAACTGGTATGATTATATAGTTTGCAGACATACTCATGCATAGTCATGTGTACACAGACATGAACATACATGTGCGCAGACACATCACATATAATTCAGTCGCCTAAGCTTTGGAAGAGTATGGAACGCTGTTACTTTAATTTTATCAGTAATAAAGAGTAAAGAAATATACTTTGTATTTTTTCTGAATGGTAAAACATGTTACTGTTTTTCCTTTAATAAGTGGTAATAGATACAGGGTAATAGATGCCGTTTGTAATTTTTCTTTCATAAAATAGGTAATAGATGCAGTTTGTGATTTATTATTAATAAATAAATTATAAAAGGGGGTTTGTATTTTTACTTTAATGAAGGTTAAAAGATGTAGTTTGGAGTGTTTCGTATGCGGGTTCCATTTCAAATGTCAACTGGTTTTTTTTTACTCATACATGTGTATTGTTGTCATGAACATCGTAT
>NC_061101.1:42898504-42903504 GCF_015104395.2 Macrobrachium nipponense
TTACATCTTCGCTTGAACTTTGGATGAGCAATTGGCCGTCAGCTTGTATGGAAAATAAAACATTCTTTTATTGATGTGACTCCTCCTTCAAACAATTCCGATCTTTGTGTTGAACCATCCCTTTGTTTTGGAAGGGGACATGACAGAAAACAGTGTTGCACTGGCAGAAGAGTAAAGGGCTCTGTTCTTCCATTTGTTTGTGTGCTATTTTAGAAACATAGTCTCCCTTTGGTACGCTGTTTTCATTTGCTTATATTGCATAAATCATTCTAAGTGACTTATGAGTGACTGGTCTGATTTTTTTTACAGTATAAACTGAATATTTTGACTCATTCGGATTTAGATGTTGGTTTTGTCATGTGAAAATGCATCCAGATCTCTAAGCATTTATATAAAGAATTAATTTTTATTTGTTCGAAATCTAAGGAAAATTACAGGGAATAATGTGTTTCCAATATAAAAGTTTTTTTATGCGTTCTTCAGTTTTATGCTTTTATTTCATAGAATATAAAATTGCCCTAAATAAGATTTATTATCCCAATTCCTTCTCATTCTATTTACTTATTGTTTTAACCATAAATAATCTCTCTTTGTTGCTTTATATGATTTTTATTGTATTTACAGCCTACCTCTTAGCCGGTTGCATATCACGTTCCCGACTTAGTCATGTCAGAGTTTCGTATTGACTTGCGATCTTAGTAGTTGCAACGTGAGGTTTATATATCAAATCAATCAGCTGGCGAGGATCCTTTTCATCAAACTTCCACCTACGCTGAAGTATTTTCACTTGGCTCCACCTTTTCTCTCCAAACGCCTTATATAATTATTTCCACTCAGCTCCGCCTTTTCTGTCCTCCCTGCCTACCCACCCCCATCTACTTTTAAATATTTTCACTTGGCTCCACCTTTTCTATCCTCCTACCCCCTGCCGTCTCCCCCCCCCCCCCCCTTCTTTTTTAACGGATATGGCGACTCCGCCTTGAATATTATTCTTGCATCCCTCTTACGTTTTTGCATGCTTTGGTCTAACCACCCCATACCCAATACTCCTGAGACTCCCCGCATAGCACCACCCTCGACCTGTGTCGCCCGATTACCCCCTGCTGGCAGCCGTCCGTCTGGTTCGTCTGGATATCTGTTATTGATCTCAAAGTAAAAATAGCATATCCTGTCCCATGGTTGAAGGTAGAAAGATTGGCTTAGACAACGCTCAACATTTTGGACTGGTGCAAGGTGGATAGAATGTTTTGCAGCATGAAGTTTATGCAGCACAGTATATATATAATATATATATATATATATATATATATACACATATATATATACACTATATATATATATATACATGTACATACAATACATATATATATATATATATATATATATATCTATATATTTATTTATTTATCTGTAAATATACATATATACCACTGTATATAATATAATATATATATATATATATATATATATATATATATATATATATATATATATATATGCAGTGTGTATGTATAATGTATGTGTGTGTATATATATATATATAAAATATTAATAAATAATATAGATATATATATATATATATATATATATATATATATATATATATATATATGAATAGAGAGAGAGAGAGAGAGAGAGAGAGAGAGAGAGAGATAGAGGGGAGAGAGAGAGAGAGAGAGAGAGAGAGAGGACCTGGAAGAGCCTTACCGTATATTTCGAAAATTTCTTCCTGTTTTCAGTCAGAAACTAAATATAAGTTTATTTTTCTCTCCTTGTGTTGCATATCGTATTGGTATTTTACCTCATTATTATTGTACCGTGATTTAGCACTTTTGTATAGATAGAGAGATAAATGATGTGACTTTTTTTATTCATGGGAGGCATTTTGTTAATTTATCTGTTTTTTTCATAACTTTATCTCCTCTTTCTGTATTTCTCATCGCCTTCTTGTACTTCTTGAACGCCGTAATATTCTTTGGAAGCTTGAATTTCAAATCAGTTACCCCTTTGGTAGGCATGTTCCATATGAATAGGGTTCTTCGTCTTCTGAATACTGATAATACTAATTATGAATTCAATGCCTCTAAATTTTGCGTTAGTAGACGAGGAGACGGTATGTGGAAAATCTCCCTGCAATAGTGCTTTCATTTTCCTTACGTCTGCAATCTTTTTGTAACATCGTGATTGATGCACCATGAAAATCCATCTTCGTTGTGTGGAGAGAGTGTGGGTTTGAATGTAGAACAAAGACTTGGGGATCACTGCGCTGATTATCGTTAATGCTCTCCTAATTATACGCTATTTTTCATGCTAATAGTCCCGTAATGTACAGTTTTTTTTTTATATCGGTATTGATTATAATTGTCTGTTGTCTTAAAACGTGTATTTTTAACATGTGCGTTTTCTGATAATGGAACTGTGGGAAGGCTCGTCCACCGATAATTGCCCATTTTTAGTTTTGTTTATAGTTTTTCTTTATTGACTCCGTTATTTCAGCCACACTCCATATTCATTAGGTAAGATTTTGCCCATACATCTCTTTACCACAGAGCTTTGCAGATAATATTGCCTCAGTAGTAATACCTCTTTAAGATATATTTTCATATTGATAAAAAAATTCATGTTTGAAAGTCATGATAAAATACACCGTATTGTTATATAAATAATAATGAACTAGGTATTTAATTTTTCTATACCACCAGATATATGTTTTATCTTGCAGTAATTTCTGAAACGTGGCCGTAAAGTCTTATTGTGGTAAAGTGAAGCTTCCCTATTTAAGCTCAGCGGCGATCTATATTCCTTCTGGTGAGTGCCGTCAGTGCACCTGGCACGGTCCACTGTAGGTACTACTTAAGGCTCTTTGCAACGTCCTTTCGGCCCAAGCTGCGATCCCTTTCATACCTTTTCCGGTACGTTCGTTCATGGTCTTTCCTCCATCTTACTTTCTTCAATCCTCTCCCAACAAATGTTTCTTAGCATTTCAACTGCGAGCTTTTCCTCCTGTTTACACTTTTCAAACCTTTCTCTACTTTCAATGTCCATGTTATCGCTCAATGACCTCATAGGTCTCAGCGCTTGGCCTTCGGCCTAAATTTTATATCCCATCCTACATCCCCTATTAGCAGCTTCTCACCGTTCAAAAAAAAAAAAAAAAGTTTGGTGGTGCAGCGTTATAAGCAACTTTGCAAGAGTTGAGAATCGATGTATTAAATCAAGAAACTTCTTGGGAGGATTTGTCGGGTGTTAGTAATCGCCGGCGGCAATTACTGCCTGGGTAGTTTCCATTTCGACAGTGAAGAAGAAGAAGAAGAAGAAGAATAGAATGTTAATTTTAATCTTGTGTTGCAAGTTGATTTCGGGTTGCTCTCGTCTTGCGAAATACGATCGGGGAGGGTTTGTTTTATACTCGCTCCCGATTGCATTACCTTGATTCAGGCTTCCGCTGTGGCTTTTTCGATGGGTTTTCGAAATTCGATTAGGACCATTTTTTTAAAATCTTGTATAATGTCTTTTATAATGTTTTTATTTGTTTGTCTTTGTTATATATATTTCATGAAAAAAAAAAAGCTTTGCACAAAAGTATATTAATGTAATCATTTCAACCAACTGTACGTGCAGGCTTTTGTACGAGTAGCACATACTTTCTAGCTTGTATAATGTCTGTTTTATATATTGCAATTTGTGTAAGTGACCTTGCACTAAAGTACATAAATATATTTATTCCAAGCAATAGTATGGTGCAGTCTTTGCAAGCGGTGTCCATGCGCTACGGATGACCCGTAAGTCGAGGATGAAAAGCGGCCAGTGTGGAAGTTTTCTGCTCTAAGGTTTCATTATTAATTCCTCAGTAGAAAGAGATCTTGTATAGAGGAAAATATTATTCTTGGAATTTCTTTGAACTTGAACTAAATATAAATGGAAAATGCAAATTAAATAAATAAATAAAAAGGTCACAGGCTCTGCAGCAGATATGTGAATGAAGACTGTACTCTCTCTCTCTCTCTCTCTCTCTCTCTCTCTCTCTCTCTCTCTCTCTCTCTCTCTCTCTCTCTCTCACAGGTTGGTGGAAGAAAGTTTACCTCATAACTGGACGACCCAGGACATGGAGTGACGCATGGACATATTCCATAAAATTTATTACTTCTCTTAAACAGTAGATGGAATATGCAGTTGTTATTCTACTGGTTTGGGTTGCAGATTATTGGAGAGAGAGAGAGAGAGAGAGAGGAGAGAGAGAGAGAGAGAGAGAGAGAGAGAGAGAGAGAGAGAGAGAACGCATGTTGTCAAAACGGGAGCGACTTCAGTTTGGTAATCTTGACGCCAGTAGAGTGAAACCATTCATACGATATTCATAACTCTCTCTCTCTCTCTCTCTCTCTCTCTTCTCTCCATTCATAAGGTCGTCTTTAAAACCCTTACGTGATGTACTCTTGAATGGGACATATAAAATTCTTATGCAAAATTCAGTAGGTCAAAAGGTCAGTTCTCCGCGACTTGAGCTACCGACAAAAGTCTTACTGACAGCGGCAAGTCAAGTTGCCCATTTATTCAATTGAGGTTCAACTATAGGATTAGATTAGGGATGTTTAAGCTTTGTCAAATTCCAGCACAGTGTGCCGTTTATATACATACAATATATATATATATAATATATATATATATATATATATATATATATATGTATATATATATATGTGTGTGTGTGTGGTGTGTGTGTGTGTGTTTATGTGCATTCACACACACACATATATATATATATATATATCCTACATACATACACACTTATATATGTGCATATCCACACTATACACATAAACACACTTATTTCTAAGAGTATGCAAATACCTATACCTGGCTTCGGTATGTATGCGGCATATAATTATTTGACTTATTATTGCATTGAAACATTTTATCCATAAAATTGTATTCTACAGTTTCTTTCATTTGAAGTTTTTCTTGGTGATATTTTGCATTTATTTGAAAAAAAAAATGTGCAT
>NC_061101.1:42911004-42922898 GCF_015104395.2 Macrobrachium nipponense
TTTGATGACGGTGAACCAGTTAGTATAGCTCATTCTTTCAGATAATTAAGCGTCATAACACAATGAAGGCAATTCATTTGAAGCGAAGATGGAGAGGGGGAGGGAGGAAGGAGGGAGGGAGGGAGAGGGTTTCTTGATTTATTAGGGTTGTTACTGGCGTAAGATTTATTGGACTGGAAGCCAGATAAAAAAAGAAAATAAAAATGTCATATTCTCTCCCTTTGACAGTGATTTATTTCCATTTTGCCTTCTACAGAGGATAAATCTCGCTTAGCGGGAGATTGCTTTCGTGTTTTTTTACGTTCAGAACGAGGTAAAGTTTTTTTTTTCTCATTGATATAGCCATTAATCTTTGATTCGTTTTTAGTATCCATATGCGTGTACACGTATAGTCTTGTTTATAGAAAACGACGGGCTTGAGTAAAATGAAACTGGGCGGACAATGCCCGTAGAGTTTGTAAGTGTGTGGTGGTGTGTTTGTGTGTGTGTGAGTGTGTTTTTTTTTTTTTTTTTTTTTTTCAGCTCTACTCTGTGTAACCTGTGATACCTTCTTTTATTAAAATGTGACACGTTTACTTTTTTTTTCTAACCTGTATTTTTTTATCTTAAATTCTGACACCTGTATTTTTTTTTACCTTGTGACACCTTTACTTCTTTTGTTAACTTGTGACACCTGTAATTTTTTTTCAACTTGTGACACTTGTATTTTTTTAACCGTAAATGTGTGGAGTAATAGACAATATTTCCCCCTTGTATTTTTCCTTATTTTATGTTCCTCAAATATCTGTATAAGAATATTACAGTAAAGTGTTGTGACATACACCAGTTAAAAAAAGTAATTCAGTTTAATGTCGTATGCCAAATGCTTTCTTTTGCAATGGCGAATTTTTTCTTGTGAATAATTATTGATAATGACATCATTGGTAGGGCAGTTACTTATTGAATTAATATGTACACAGGTCTTCTTCATTCTAAAGATTGAGACCTTTTTAAGGCAGAAATGATTGTTACGATAACTTTGATAGATTGTCACACACACACACACACACACACACACACACACACACACACACACACATACACATATGTATAACTGAATCGCGAAAGTTTGGAACATGATAAATCCATAAATAAACGTATAAGCCACGAAGAAAAACAAACTACGAAGTTTCTCCAAGACCTTTCGACTGAACGTCCTTTACTCAGCAGAGTAAAGGACGTTCAGTCGAAAGATCTTGCAGAAACTCCGTTGTTTAATTTCCCTTCGTGGCTTATACCTTTATATATATATATATATTACTGGTGATTTTCTTAACACGAAGATATGGTCATTCAGTTGTATTCCACTAGTAATAATATATATATATATATATATATATATATATATATATATATATATATATATATATATGTGTGTGTGTGTGTGTGTGTGTGTGTGTGTGTGTGTGATTTTGAATCACGGAAGATTAAAAATGTGGTGATTATAGGATATATATGTGTACATACACATTATATAACATATAAATGTAATATATATGTGTGTCTGTGTGTTCGCGCGCACGCCAATGGCCGCTTTGCTTAAAAATACACTAATGGAAAACGAGTTACTTTTATGATTTTAGAAGTTGGCACTGCCCTCTACAGACGGGTAATGGATGCAGTGTATATATATATAATATATATATATAATATATATATATATATATATATATATATATATATAGCGGGTTAGTAAACTTGATTCCTTTCAAAGGGAGGCCGTAGGGTCGAGATTCGATAACGACCGATCAAGGATTATGTCTTGCAATCTACTTCAATGTCTGTTGTAGAAATATGTCGTCCCTGGTATGAAATCTGAAGGCAATATTTTGACTTAGGTATTCTGAATGACTCAGTTTTAATGAATCCCCCCTCCTCCCCCATTAAACAAGTCAGGGCTACGTATCACATTTAATGTGAAGTTGGAACGAATAGCAAAGTTGGGTCAATAGAGACAACGCTGTATAAATAAATATGCTGCCTGTAGAGAAGTCAGTTGCGTTATCCACATTCGCTTTTGCTATGACTATGATATCTCAATTAAAATTCCAATTTATTTTTTTGCTAAACATTTAGGCTTCTCGCTCCAGAATATTCAGACCGAATATGTAGTTTCCTAAACAACTGTCGTCTTTAAAATAGCGGGCCACATGATTGAGAAAGGGTTTCTCAAATCCTACTAAATCTTGCATCGTGTCCCACAAGTTGAACCTATGGAGACAGCATTAAAAGTTTCACCCACATCCTACACGTGTCAGTCCTTTTATTTTCAGCTAGTTTCTCAATCCCATCGGAAAATCGTTGTTACTATTCGATAGAAACAACCAGGCCCCAAAGATACCAGCCTATATGAAATCCCCGGTCTCGTCTGTGACTTGTATAGGATTCAAGAGTTAAGTCTCTCACAGAGAATAACCTAAAGCAATCGTTCAGTGAGAGAAGGGCATCAGAGTTCTGCTGTCTCCTGTTATATAAATCACTTTTCGCCGGTGGGAGTAGTGCCGTCAGTGTAATTCACGTGGTGCAATGTAGGCATTACTTAAGATTCTTTGCGCCGTCCCTTTGGCCTCAGCTGCAACCTCCTTCATTCATTTACTGTACGTTCGTTCATATTCTCTTTCTTCCTCCTGACTTCCACCCTCTGTAACAATTGTTTCATAGCGCAACTGCTTTGAGTTTTTCCTCCTTTTACACATTTCAAACCCTATACTGTTTATTTCCCATTCATCGATGAATGACCTCGTTGGTCCCAATACTTGGCTGTTGGTCTAAAGTATATATTCCATTCCAGTTAGTGAGATACAGGCCACCTATGTTCTTCTGTCTCTTGTCTTGTCATATCAATAATATGTATCCTCCTGTTAAGCGGAATACGTAGTGCTTTGTTTTTAAGAGCTCTGTCGATCCGAAGCTCAAATAATAATGTCCCTTCATTAAACAATTGTCTAATGTTTTATTCAGTCGTCGAACAAAATGAAAAAAGCCTCTTGTTAGATATTGAGAAAGGTATTTCATCAAGCTAGAAAATCTAATATTTGGACTGAGAAACTTCTGGCGCATGCGCATTGCGGGATGGGGGGAGGGGTTCGTTCAGCATAATTACCCTTGACGAACATTTTTGCTTTATTGCTAATGTTATGTAGGTTTTTTTCGTTGCAACATTCCACTTGGCTAATTGCATAGACTTGCATTATCCTCATTGCATAGCTTGGCTGTTTTGGAGGAATTGGAGACCGTTCTGAGGATGTATTGTTATTTATTTTTATTTTCTTTATTCCATTAGTTGATTAGACTAAATGTCTTTTTCTTGTGCTAGCTGCTGCTTCCTTTTTTATTCTATTATTTATTTGGTTGTGCTGTTTGCTAAAGACTGCTCGTATCTCTCTCTCTCTCTCTCTCTCTCTCTCTCTCTCTCTCTCTCTCTCTCTCTCTCTCTCTCTCTCTCTCGTCATTATTTTTGGTTTCAGTGTTGTTTATCTGCCTGACTTTTTAAAAATAGTTGACTTCACAATTAAGCTTTTTTTTATACAAATACTGTCATAACAATCATTATTCCTAAGAGTATTGTAAATAACATTTGAGTCTAATGTGAACGGTTTATTGTGACGTGCCTTGGGCCATGGTCTCTTTGAAGGTACTTTATCTTAGCTGCAATAATTTTGAAATATACTTTAAGTATGTGCAGTGTATGCATACATCCAGATGGCAATAAGTGTCGTTTCTCTCTGGAGATTCTCTTTGCATAAATTTAATTGAACTTGAAAGCTTGAAAGACCCTAGAAACCAGAATTACTAGGAAAACAGATGTCTGGCCTTTTCTATAAAAGTATCGCTTGGTTTAAACCCTCCGTATGTTTGTGCATAACTTGTGTGAGAGGGTGTTGTATTCACCTGTAATGTTGCGTAATATGACGGTGGAGATAGAAATTGAGAGGGAGCATGCTCAGGTTATGTGGTGGGTGTTTATCTTCGCTTGTTTGTACTGACTCGGCAGATATTTGCTCGCTCGTAAATGTGATGGCGTGTTTATAGGTTTTCATTTTTGTTCTTTTCTTTCTGTGTTGTTTTTTTTTCTTTGCTCTAATTTTGATACTGGGGAGAGAGAGAGAGAGAGAGAGAGAGAGAGAGAGAGAGAGAGAGAGAGAGAGAGAGAAGAGGCTTTATCCTGTTTTTAACTTATCTGCTTTCCCAAGAGTAAATATGTCTCCGTCTCACCATAGGTTTAGTCCTGAGAGTAAAAATGTTCTCATCTCACATAATAGTTTGAAACCGACAAGAGAGAGAGAGAGAGAGAGAGAGAGAGAGAGAGAGAGAGAGAGAGGAGAGTGTGTGTGTGTGTGTGTGTTTGCGTAATTTCCTCTCTGTCGCTACTAATACGGAAGAAGGCGTGTGTACACTGAACGAAATACCGTTTAATTAGCTAGATGAAAGCCGTCTCCCCTTTTATGCTTTTTGTCCTTGTGTAATCACGACATAGGACCTATTTCTCCCCTCCTCCTCTCTCCTCTCCTCCTCCTCCCTCCTTATTTCCACCTCCTCCTCCAGGTAATTCCTTTCACTAAAGGGTTTTAGTGAAGGGGTAGGACTTTGTTACCTTAGTAAACATTGTAGTCTCATCTAATTTTTGTAGGGGGTGGGGGAAAACGGGGCCAGAGAATATGTATATATTTCTTTTTTTTAGGTCCCGGGAGTCCTTTGTCGTTTGATATACAACTTTTGTTATATATATATATATATATATATATATATATATATATATATATATATAGAGAGAGAGAGAGAGAGAGAGAGAGAGAGAGAGAGAGAGAGATCAATCCACTGCTTACTTTTTATACCAAATACGTATATAACTGTAATAACCATAGTGCCCGCTTAACTTCTCGATTTCTTCCCACCTTGGATGCGCTTGTCCACTATAAAACCTGAGATCCAAATGGAAGACATGAAGCAGTTCGGAAGTCCTTAGCAGGAATCGAACTTGCATCCAGAATTTCAAAACGAGGTCACGTTACCCACCTAACCACGGGAAAGGTCAGGTACAAAAAGAAATGTTAGAAGTTATTCTGTTTTGTTTTGTCTGTGTAAGATAATCCCAGTCTTTTTAGCTTTCTGTAAAAGGCTATTATTGAGGTGGCTTTGTCCGTCCGTCCGTATTACTTCCGTCCTCACTTATAAGTCCGCCCTCAGATCTTACAAACTATTGAGGCTAGAGGGCTGCAAATCGGTATGTTGATCATTCACCCTCCAATAATCAAACATACCAAATTGCAGCCTTCCAGCCTCAGTAGTTTTTATTTTATTTAATGTTAAAGTTAGCCACAATCGTGCTTCTCGGAAGTCACGTAAAGCCGTTGGTCCCGTTGCTGAATAACCACTGGTTCCATGCAGCGTAAAAGCACCATACAAAAAAAAAAAAAAAAAAAAAAAAAAAAAAAAAACAGGCCACCATCGGATCTTGGTTAAAGTTTCATGGGCCACGGCACATGCAACATTATACTAGACCATCTTGTGACAGCTCTATTTTCGGTGTCCTTGATTATGCGCTGTAAGAAAAAACTCGATTGCGCCAAAGGTTCCTGAAATTATCAGATCTTTTAATTATGTTAGAATCCGGTTACTGTATGCAATAGTAATATGTACTTATGAAATAAGCTTTTGTGTTACATTATGTTTAACTATATATATATATAATTTACATATAATATATTTACACATATGCTGCCACACACGAAACGGAACGAGAGTATAATTGCGTATCTGTAAGTAATCCTTTGCCGGAGGAAGCCGTTCTCGTCTTTCCCAAATAATAAGGATCAATTAAAACTTCTGTGTAATAAAACATCATTAAGGAGATCGTTTTTCTAATTGGGTCAAATGTCACGAGAAACACTTGATTTTATCCTTCACAACTTTGGTTAGGTTTAATAGTGGTGGTGGTGGAGAGATTGGTGGAGTTGATGAAGTGGGTGGGGGAGGGGAGGATTTGTTAAGATGGTGGTGATTTGGAGTTTTAATTTCAGTGGTGACGATGTAGGGGTAATTTGTGTCTTGGTGTTGGGGGTGATTGCGTGTGGTGGGGAGATTTGTTCCTAGTGTTGGCGACAGAGGTGGAGAATGTTTGTTGGTGATGGTGTGATTGCGTGTGGGAGGGAAGATTTGTTTTAAGTGTTGGCGGTGGAGGGGTTATTTGTGTGTTAGAGATGGGAAGATTGAACGTGGTGGGGTGATTTATTTTGTTGGTGAGTTCGTTTGATGTTGTTGGTGATGGGAGATTGCATGTCGTGGGGGATTTGACTTCGGTGGTGACGTCTGAGTGATTGTTGGTGGTAGTGATGATTTGGGGGGGAGATTGTACGTCGTGTGGGACATGACTGTGGTGGTGATGAATGAATGACATGGAGTAATTGTGTTGGTGATGACACGTTGGTTGTATATGATGGTGAAGAGTGGTGGGGATGTTTACGACGATGGGTTCGATGATGGTGTGTTGCTGTGAAGATGTCTGGTTTGCATGTGTTGGTGAAGAGGATATTGCGATTATGGAATTCAACAGTGATGTGATGATGACAGTACAGGTACCTGTGGTAATGATGGTGATGATGTTAGTGATGTTTATCCAGGTCGTTAGTGGGATGATGTTCACTGTAATTTAGTTCGTGTTCCGGATTAAGGTGCAGAAAAATATAGCCGGGAAAATATAGTGAATTTAATTGGTGTTCTGTTTGTTGTTAATGAAAATGATGACAGCTGAGAAAAAGGAGTGAGAGAGGGTGGAGGGGGTAATTTCCCTTAAAATTGCTTTGGTGCTTCGTTAAACCAGCCCCCTTAAAACCCCGTCCCCCCTTCCCCCAAAACAACCACCTTCCCTTGCAACCCCTAACTCGCCAACCCCTGACACGTGGAACCTCATTAGCAGGCCTTTTCGAAAGTTAGTAGTGACTTCTTTTGTTTCCTCTCTCTCTCTCTCTCTCTCTCTCTCTCTCTCTCTCTCTCTCTCTCTCTCTCTCTCATGCATTTTCATGACCTTGAAAGTTGGAATTGCAGCCTATTATATCACGTCGCCGACGACGTCAGGGCAAAATAGGTCAACAGGTCATCCATCTCCACGGGCGGAGTAACACGACCGCCTTATGGGAATTCGGCTGATGTGATTTTCTTGCATTACTCATTTTGGTGTTTTCCTGTTTTACCCCTTTTTTATTTTTTATTCATTTTTTATTCTGTAATATTTATAGATGTATTTATATTTTATAATTTTTCTTAAATGATAGTTTTAGATTTTAGGATTTTTTTTTATTTTATAATATTGCATTTTATGTTCTAAAGGGTCCACAATAATACAGAGTGTTAAGAGTCCGTGTATAATTTTTGAGACTGTTATAATGTATTTTTTTTTTATTTCATATTTTATCGTGTTTTATATTTTTTTATTTTTTTGAATTTTATATAAGGCAGCTTGTTTGTGGATTTATCATTAGTTCGTGATATGACATCATACATTTTTTTTATAGATTTTTTTTATTATGTCTAATGATTTTAATGGTTTCTGATAAAATTTGAAATGGCCGAGAAGTCAAAATAAGATCCAGATTTTTCCTGCCTTTACTGTTTGCACAAAATGTTAGGAATTCCTGAAGGATACAAGGAACAATTTTAACAATTTTGGACTGGTTTCTGACGTGAATGAATTCAACGAAAGTTTGAATTATGAAAAGATAGAAAATAATTTTTCGCTGGTTTCTGAACTAAAAGAATTCAGTGGCGGTTTTTAATCCAAAGAGGATACAACAAATTATTTTGGACTGGTTTCTGACGTAAATGAATTTAAAAAGGGAGAGATACAAATAATTTTGGACTGGTTTCTGACGTAAAGGAATTAAAAAAAGGATGGATAGAAATAATTTTGGACTGGTTTCTGACGTAAATAATTCAACGAAAGTTTTGAAACCATAGAGGATACAATAAATAATTTTCGACTGGTTCCTGACGTTCACGAATTCAGCTAAAGTTCTGAATCCAATGAGGATACAATAAATGATTTTTGACCAGTTTCTGACGTATATTAATTCAGAAGAAAATTTTGAATCCAAAAGAGAAAATAAAATCTACGGGTTTCTGACGTAAACGAATTCAAAGAGGATTTTGAATCCGAAAAAGGTTACAAAAAAATAATTTTTGTCTTACGGACGTAAACGAATTCAACGAACTTTTCGATATTTTTTTTAGTGAGAAACAAAATCATTTTTATCTGTATTTAAGATTCTTGTCAAAGGACTTCATTTTGATTTTACTAAGGAGACACCCCCTGAAAGTGTCTTCTCGACCATACTTGTATTCCTCTTCTTTTGAATTACAGTCGCGAAAATGCGAAAGTTTAAATTACTTCTTTCCCCCGCGCCCGGCATTATGGGCCAAGTTTAGATACTCAGGCGAGTTGGGTGGCCTTAGGTGATGCACGTCGTGTGGTGATCTATCGAAGGCAATCTTAACTAGGTTTCAACAGCACTTCACTCCTCCTACCCCTCCTCCTCTCCATCTGGTGTGAAGGAAATTAGTCTCTGTTCCTCGTAAGATTGACTCAACTTCGGTGGTGTTAATGGTCAAGTTCGTGAAGATGGGAAGAGGGGTGGCGGGGGCTCATAATGGAAGTGTTCTTAGAGCGACTGGGAGTCAAAATGAATTTGTTTTATAATTGTTTATAGCGATTTTGTGTGTGTAAATGAGAGAGAGAAAGAGAGAGATAGAGAAATGCACACTGTAGCAAGACCTAAATAGCGAAGAACGGTTTTATATATATTGATATATATATATATATATATATATATATATCTATATATATAATATATATATATCTATATATATGAATAACTTGATCACGAAGTATATAAAACGTGATGCTATGTATAAATAAAGGTTTTTTGCCCCACGAAGGAAAAAAACATGAAAACGCGAGATAGCCAAGTACTTTCGGTCCTGTTCGGACCCTTTACTGAGGCACAGGACCGAAAGTACTTGGCTATCTCGCTTTTTCATTTTTTTCCTTCGTGGCAAAAACCTTTATATATATATATATATATATATATATATATATATATATATATTATATATGATATATATTATTATAAATGAACAAATTGCGCACTTCATTGTAGTCTTTGAATATGAGAGAGAGAGAGAGAGAGAGAGAGAGAGAGAGAGAGAGAGAGAGAGAGAGAGAGAGAGAAGCATATCTTACAAAGTACATATAATAATCAGAGAGCTTATTCCCTGTTTGTATGTGTGTGCATCTGGGTGTGTGGGTGTAAGAGGAAGAGAGAGAGAGAGAGAGGAGAGAGGAGAGAGAGAGAGAGAGAGAGAGAGAGAGAATTATAAATTGAAAACGGAAGTAAAATTTGATTATATGCCTGCAAGTGTCATTGACAGGAACGACTATTTTTACTAAATACATCTAAATAAGTAAACAGAGAGAGAGAGAGAGAGAGAGAGAGAGAGAGAGAGAGAGAGAGCACAGCAGCAGCAGCAGTAGCAGTAGGAGATTTGGCTACCCTTTAGGTAGGATTAAGTCGCACGAATCCCTCTCTTTGATCCTAAATTCTCGTAATGATGAGGACGCGGTCACCATAATGTAAGGCGGAATTAAGGTCTTCGTTTTGAATCTCCCGATGTGGCCTTTCGGGCCGCCGGAATTGTCCCGGCGAGCGCTATTTCCAGGTTGGCTTTGATTGCTTGGTGTGCCTCGCTGTGAGGGTTACTTGTTTACGTGGATCCCGTATGTTTCTGTAGGCTTGACTCGTTTTAATATGAACGGAATTGATATTATGTTATGAATGTGAAGTGCTATTAAGTTCGGAAATGTTATCGTCTAAAAATAGAATTGATTTATAGCAATTTTATTCATTCGTGAAAAGGAAATTTAGTTTTCAAACGGCATTTAAAAATGGTTAATTACTCAGTCATTATATTTTTTAGTTTACTGTGTAATATTAAAGACAGAGAGAGAGAGAATACTGTGTAATATTAAAGACAGAGAGAGAGAGAATATATGAAAGCTAATACGAATGCGTCACCGCTCGCAGAAAGTTGCCGTCCGGAAAACGAATCGGTCGTAAAATGGCTTATTGACTTCGGGAAACGTAATGAAGTCAATTTTCCTTTTATGAGATGACAAGCAATTAACGCGTCGTGTACCGGTCAGTTAAACGCCACCGATTTATTGGCAACGGAAGGTTACATCTCCCAGTGAGTTAATGATTAATATAATTACGCTTCGATGGCAGGCCTATAATAACGATTATCGGGCAGGGTTGGAAATGGCGTAGTTTAGGGGAATAGCTTTTTGTCATGACGTCATTCAGGAGAATAAGGTTCGTAATGATGTGATTCGGTCAAATAACTTTTATGATGATGTCATTACGCTATAATTTACCTTTGAAAGGATATATTTATATTTATAATTATTATATATTCTATTTATATATCAGTTTGAATTTGAATGATTTCTTGGAAAATGCTGTAGTTTCGGTAGTCGAATAACGTGCTCAAATTTCTTATTTGTAAAATTAACCTTTCAAATTATGTAATGTTGAACAACTTTTTGAATTTTTTGATTTGGTAAACTAACATTTGAGATTATAGTACATTCTCAGATTGCTTTTGGAACTTTCTTACTTGTACGAATAGCATTGCAATTACTGTAATATTTTCAGTTACATAATTTGTCAGAATAGATATTTGAACGTGGTAAGTAAATGTTTCACCTTCCTTCGTGGATTTTGTCTTTTGTGTTCATCAAGTTCCACATTTTCGTGATTCAGTTGTACACACACACACACACACACACACACACACACACACACACACACACACACACACACACAACATATATATATATATATATCTATATATATATATATATATATATATATATATATATATATATATAAACTCTTTCCCTGGAAATGATGACTAATGATATAGTAGGTACTTCTCTGGTTAGTAGCCAGCCATCATGGGATGAGTCTGTCTTCGCCATGTCATTTTCTACCCTGACTATAACCCACCACTCTTGGCTAACAACCTAACTACCTGCTACTTAATTCAGTGCTTGGATGAACAGAGGCTGTGTGGGACTCTAACATAATGTGCCTAAACCTCACGGCTACGCTAAGGAATTGAAAGAAGACCCTCTTGATGGCATGACAGCCATTATTAATATTAAACCAAAAGGTAACACAAACACACGCAAAAATTCACACACACACATATATGTGTATGTTTGTATATATGTATGTATATACGTATATATCATATATATTATATTATATAATTGTATGAATATATATGTATATACTATAATGTATATGTATGTATTATATAGATAATATATGTCTGTGTGTTTGTGAGAGAGAGAGAGAGAGAGAGAGAGAGAGAGAGAGAGAGAGAGAGAGAGAGAGAGAGAGAGAGAGAGAACCTAATATAGAACCAAGAGAGAAATAAAGGCGGTTAGGTAATGAGGAGGAACAAAAATAAGAGAAGAGGAAGCCACGATTTAATTCGTGTAGGGGTACAATGAGAGAGAGAGAGAGAGAGAGAGAGAGAGAGAGAGAGAGAGAACACGAAATAAAAAAGAAAAAAATTTTAAATGGGAAAAGTGATCTCTGCGAATCTGAAATGGAGATCTGCCGATGGATCGAGCGAGAAAAGGGAAATGGGGTATGGAAGATATGAAAATGAGATGTGAAATGAAAGGAAAGGAAATGAAAGAAATGAGGAGGTGGTATAGGAGGAGTTTAATGAAAAGGATTGAAGATAGAGATGGAGAATACAATTATGGTTTTTTTTTTCCTTTTCGTTAC
>NC_061101.1:42930898-42933398 GCF_015104395.2 Macrobrachium nipponense
ACAGAAGGTGATGAGCAATTAGACAATTCAGACGCGAAAAGGACTTCATCTACGACGCATTCCTCCATGAAACCTTGACACTTTCGTTTCAGAGTACATTATTGATCTTCGAATGGCTGGTTTGAGTGTTCGTTTCTGTAGAATGCTGGTCGAACCCTTCAACAGTTGTTCTTTGACGCCCTTGTGTCTCTGAGTGGTCAGGTTAATGACCTGAAGCTGGAAGGCTGGTCTCTCTGGTTATGGGTGGTTAGGCCCACTTTGAGGACTTAAGATATCTGATTCCCCAACCTGTGTGGTGTTACGCACAGAGCCTAGATATTGTATGCTACGTTCGTATTGACTATTAAACGCATCTTATAGGTTTTAGTATCCGTCGCATTGCTTCGAATAAAAATGATAATTAATCGAACTTTCTTCATTTTTCTTTGTATCTCACGTCTTCCTCTGTATTTTGCTTAGGCTGCAATGTTAGGTTTTGTTTTAGAGTATGGGAAGTCGTTTCTGATGCTAGATCTCTGCTGCTTTGAAGGATGAAAAGAAAAACTATTTATTTATAGGTCAGTGACCTTGTGCTTACGTAGGTTCGTCGTAAATCGTTTTGATTTATCTAGTATCGTAGATTTTTTCTTTCCAGTTATTCTCTCTTTCATTATCCTATTCCTCAACAGTTCGTTTTTTCTATCCTGTTCCCTTTTTGTCTCTGTCGTGCATTAGGTTTACACCCTCAACCTTTTTTCCATTATCAAATTCTCCTTCCATCATCATCTCGTGTCTGATACCCCCTCCTGCCCTAATCCTGTCCCCCATTCTTTCCTTCTCTTTATCAACTTCTCGTATCTATCCTTCCGTCCTCTTCCATACTACGCCCTGTGTTCTCTCATTACCTTTCGCTCTTATCCTATCTGTCCCCTGTTCCCAGCTATTCTGTGCCCTTAATTCATTATATTTTCCATTTCCTTTATCCTGTTCAATCTTACCCTATTCCTTATATAATCTTTCCCCTCCCACTTTCTCCTTTATCCTGTTCTATCCTTTCGTATTCTTATGCAGTTGTATGGTTTCTCCTACCTTCCATTGTCCTGGCCCTACTCCCCATCCCCCTCCTCTCCCTCTGCGATCCTGCACTTGGTGAGGAAACTCACCTTTTCAGAAGCGCGGAGAAAATTTCTCGGTCCTGTTTGAAAAAGGAAGGATCCCCCGGCCTTGCTCAACCCATTTTGATACAGCGCCGGCAAATTTGGAAGGAAATGCGAGGGTAAACACGCAGCGAAACACACACACACACACATACACACACTGTCTCATTCTTTCTTACTCTCTGTCTCTCTAACTCTCTCCTTCCATCCCTCCCTCTTTCTTCGTGTTCAACTAGTAGGCTTTGCGCAGTTTTCTTTGCCTTGAATCTCTCAGTCTGTCTGTCTGTTTCTCATGTTTTAACGTTTAATTTTGTGTTGCTTTGCTTAATATTTCTCTCTCTCTCTCTCTCTCTCCTTGATGTCGTTAACGTTTGATTCTCCCGTGCTCCCGAGTAGTGTTATTAGCACTTAATCTCTCTCTCTCTCTCTCTCTCTCTCTCTCTCTCTCTCTCTCTCTCCCGCTTCGTTGACAAGCGCGCATACATACGCAAGCACGTACTTACTTTTCGCTTGGGTGCCTCCAGCGATAAACCAAACACGGGCTGGAATTTTGACGACGTTGGACGAGGAAGATGAAGGCTGTCTATTTGCGTTTTATGTAGACCTTGCGAGAGAGAGAGAGAGAGAGAGAGAGAGAGTTATATATCACTTAAACGAAGAGAACTTTAGTGAGAGAGAACAGTGTGTTACAGAGAACTTTAATGAGAGCACTTAATTTTGAGCATAACATAGGATACCTCTTAAAGAGAGAGAGGCTATTGACCCAGGAGATATTACTAAGGAGAGTAAAAAACGTGTAATCTTGAAGAAGTTTAATTTGAGAGAACAGATGATTGAACTTTAAGGAGTCTAAATTTGAATGTAATGCAGAATACTTTAATTAAAGAGAAAGAGGGAGTGAGAACCAATCATAGGCAACCTTACTGAAGGAAAGAGAGTTTTAAAGAGAACGAGAGAGACTTGCATGTAGAGAATTTTAATGAGATAAAGAGCGAGAGAGATATATAGAAAATTGGTCAAGTTAGGTTTGCATTTTTAAAAAATGCAAAACGTAAACAGAATCTAAACAGAACATCGGAGTCACAACTTTGAATTAAGTCATGTTAAGAGGAACAAGCTCAACTTTTGTAAAAGAGGTTGTCTTTGTAGTTATTATGCGGAATTTTTTTTCCAAATGAAATTAGATAGTGATAGCCTCAGCGGATTTTTTTTTAGATTTTATTCTTTCGTCTGCGATTTCCTTCCAAGTAACTTGGATAGGGGATTATTGTAGAGGACTGTTAGGTAGTGGGTAAGGGCCAATCCGTAAAGCAAATATCAGTTGCGAATAGTAACAGGATGCTTGCGTTAGAAATAAAATGTAT
>NC_061101.1:42938398-42993398 GCF_015104395.2 Macrobrachium nipponense
AGGCGTTAAGATAAATATAGAAGCCTCTATAGAGTCAGACGGGGAGAAGAAGAGAGCGAGAGAAAATGGATTTGTAGGAAAGGCCGGTATTAGCAATGGAAATTTATGCCATTTCAAGTGGGACTTGGGCCTTTTGACGGGAAATGGCCGTAAGGAGTTGTAATGAAGGTGCTGGGTTGGGGGTCTTCAAAGCAAGAGAGAGAGAGAGAGAGAGAGAGAGAGAGAGAGAGAGAGAGAGAGAGAGAGAGAGATTATGGATATTTGTATATTGGGGTAACGCACGAAGATATCTCATTATCGAGTATGTTTATTTGTTGTGTTGATATTGGCTATGTTTATGCAAGGACATATTGATTGAGCTTCCTGTTACGTACAGAGAAGAGAGAGAGAGAGAGAGAGAGAGAGAGAGAGAGAGAGAGAGAGAGAGAGAGAGAGCAATGTCCTTAGCGTATTTGTTCCATTCCTGAGTTGGGTAGCAAAAAGAAGTGGGTGATAAAGAAAACAAGTAAGCAATCGAGTTTTTTGTACAGTGTATAATGCTGTATGAAACTCTCAGCCACGACTCATGAAACTCTGACGCGGCCCATGAAACTTTGGTGTTCTGGGGTCATAGTCACTTATAGCGGTGCCAGACGCACGATTATAGCTAACTTTAATTAACAGGGTTGCAATTTGGTATGGTTGATGATTGTTTGTAAGACCTGCAGTCGGACAGGCAAATATCCCTGTCAGTAGTTTTCTTCCACAGGAAACTAAAAGGGAAGAAATGATAAAAGCAGGAAAAGAAGTTGCGTAGGAGGAAGTAGAAAAAGATCAGGTTGAGGAGGAATAAGGAGTGAGTAGGAGTCAGAAGGAATCAAGAATTGGCCCTTAAGATGGACCAAATCCTGCGGCCGTTCTTTGCTCTCTTTAGCGTATTTCCATCAGCATGCGAGGAAATGAGCTTTTGCAGAAGTTGAGCGATTCGTAAAGCACCTCTTGAACGATATCCAATGCAACCTGATTGGTTTCCATTCGGCTCTAAATGGATAAACTTCCCTTCCATCACACAAGTTTCGTTTTTACATCTGTTTCGATTGACCTGACTGTTGTTGCTCGCCTTGTTATTCTTCTCTCTCTCTCTCTCTCTCTCTCTCTCTCTCTCTCTCTCTCTCTCTCTCTCAGTATTGGGGAATTCTGAATATATTTTAATAACCTGCTAATTTCGAATTTCGAAACAAGTAGGGATTAGGAAATCAGTGTCTGATTATGAATGATCAGTACGTGTATGGGAGCTCACACCAGCGGATGCGCACTCGTTTTTGTGTGTTCATGTGTATACAAATACATACATACATATATATGAATATATATAATTTATTATATATTTAATATATATATTATATATATATGTATATATATATATATATATATATAGTATATATATATATATATATATATATATATATATATACTATATATATATATATTATATTTTTTTTTTTTTTTCCTGCGTTATTTGAACAGGATATATTTTCAAAAAATGGTTAATAAATAAGGATGGCGACAACGTTTTCGTATATGACGCGAGGCGAAGAATTGTTTTTTAGTAATTATTCAGAACTTCGAGAAAGATCATTTATCGTTGCTTATCGTTTCAAGGGAGCGTTATTCATAGCCTTTCGAACATTAGGTATTTGTCATTAAACTATCCCAATAGAGCAGATCCTTACACATTGCCTTGAAATATGAATAAACTCGGTTGCATTATTTCATTGATGTTAAGTTTGTGGAAATCCGTGAATCAAGGATCACGCGGCTTGCTGATTAATCCTTCTGTCAAATATTTTGGATTCGCTTCCTGCTTTTGTTTTCCCTTACCTGTAACCCTTTAGTCATTATAAAGC
Organism: Macrobrachium nipponense; assembly: GCF_015104395.2. Taxonomy (NCBI): domain Eukaryota; kingdom Metazoa; phylum Arthropoda; class Malacostraca; order Decapoda; family Palaemonidae; genus Macrobrachium; species Macrobrachium nipponense. Next base: position 42,940,285 of record NC_061101.1, read on the forward strand.
CCAGCTTTTCTTCGTTTCGATCAATTTTTATTATAATCGATCCTGTGTTGTAAAGAGACATTGGATTGTTTCCCATTCGCTCTTAAAAGAGATAAAAAAATTATAGAATTTGAAAATATTTATCTTTGTTTTTATTCTGTATCTTTTACAACACATTTTTATTACTAAGTTGTATATTTTCATTACCTAATATTAAATAGTTCTTAGTTTTTACCTTAATTTTATTTCAGTTTCACTATACTCTTTTTGTCAAGAGAAAACTTTTTTTTTTCATAAATTCTCTCTCTCTCTCTCTCTCTCTCTCTCTCTCTCTCTCTCTCTCTCTCTCTCTCTCTCTCTCTCATTAGTAATGTAGATTACTATAACTTTACGGACGCTTGCTTAATTTACTCCGAAATTGAGGGAACCATTTTTTAAGTCACCAATTTTTTCTTTCCCTTTCTCTTGGTATAAAGTTACGTTTACCGTGTTTTTTTCGTTGTTGCGTTCTCTCTCTCTCTCTCTCTCTCTCTCTCTCTCTCTCTCTCTCTCTCTCTCTCTCTCTCAGATATAAAAAAACAACAAAAGTTTCTTGATTATTCCGTGTTAATAACAGGAGTTTCGGTCCGGGTAACTTTTATGGCTTGATTTTAAACTTTGCCTCTCAGATTTATATGGCATGTTTCTGGTTCTGAGATATATATATATATATATATATATATATATATATATATATATATATATATATATATATGTGTGTGTGGTGTGTGTGTGTGTGTGAGTTTGTTTGTGTGTATATGTAAACATAATTATGTATGCAGTATATACGTATATTATATATATACACATAGGAATACCTAAGTATATGTTATACACATATATATATACCTATATATAAGTTTGTATTAAGTGTGTGTGTATGTATGTGTGTGTGTATATATATATATATAATATATATACATACATATACATACATACATACTACATACATACATACATACATACAGTGTTCAAATATCACAATTGGCGGCGTCCCAGTTATTCTTTTAACTAGCTCTCTTTTGCTATCATCCACACAATAAATATTCTTAACAATTTAGCGAAACCAAGAAGACGTTTCTTTTTGTTATTTGTGCATAAGGGGGTTAGTGATGTATTTAATCCTTACATGGAAGTAAATAACTCAAGCTTTTGGCGGTGGATGTTTATGTTTATTGTTTACACAAATTTTCCTTTATACACGAACTAGTTAATTTGTGGCTAATGAGACCAGCTCGAACGAACTATAAGTTATTCATTATTGGCTATCAAGAGCTCTCAGGAAAGTAATTACGTTTTAATTATGGTTTTGTATGTAAGATTAGTTAATTTATGGGGCGTAATTAAAAGTCTTTGTGGCACCAGTTCTGTCGTGTTTTTATTCACACACAGCGCATTAAATTTGTTTGTACTGAGGCAGATCCCTGTTAGTGATACAAATACTCTCGTGTTTGTGCGTCGACAGCTTTATGTTTTATTGCTTTTTGTATCAGAATGTCGTATATATAAATTATATAAAGAGAATGTACTGTTTTATACTGTATAAGTTTATCTAGAACGTTAGCTGAAACCATCTTGTTAATCCTCTCTTGTTTTTCCTGATAAGAAACTCTGCTCTCTGGATTCTTTTTGATGCGGGTAACTGTATCTGGTACGTTGCAATTTTGCACGTATCTCTCGTGTTCAAACTGAAAATACCTCTGAAATATATGAACAGGAGGAGAGAGGTAACTTGCACTATATATTGAGCACAGATACTCACATATTACACATACACACACACACACACACACACATATATATATATATATATATATATATATATATATATATATATATATTATATATATATATATATATAATGTCCGTGTATGTATGTATTTATGTATATAAATATAGTACATGAATTTTGTCACATCTCCGTGATTCATATGGACTCATTAAGCTACAAATGCCCTTTTATATATAATCCGCTCTATCTCGGAATTAATATTTTCATAAATTTTAAACGCAGGGGAATTTTTAGCTTGACAAGTAATTCGTCGGTATGGGCTCGAACCACGGAACAAGAATACGTGATGGCCTTGTGGGTAAAGAGCTTCACTGTACGTCATGAATTCTTGGTTCCTTGATTTGAGCCCATTAGCCGACGAATTTCTTATCAACTAAAAAATTCCCCTTCGATTAACATATATGAAAATCTTATAATTCCGAGGTAGAGTGAATTAGATATATATATATATAATATATATATATATATATATATATATATATAATATAGAGATAATAATATACATATATAGCATATACATATATATATATGTGTGTGGTGTCTGTGTGTGTTCAGAGAGAGAGAGAGCCGAGCCTAAAATCTCCCGTAGATCCCAGCCAATATAACGTCAAAGAAAGATCTAGGCTTCCCTTACAAGACACAAAATATAACTGTCAATTTTTATTCACACAAGTTTGGAGTGTTGTCAGAAGTTAAGGTTTGGCTTTAATACGGGATTCAGTTGAATGTCTCGAGGATTATTTTTGTTTTTGTTTTTTTGTTTTTTGGTGTTGATATGTGTATGTATATAGCGACAGTTAAATAGCTTGTCAAAAGTGTGGAAGTACATTTTCTGTGTGTTTGTATACATAATGCTTAGATAACTTCGAATATATGTAATTATTTAACATCAGATACATTTCTTTATATTTGCTTTTACATATGTTTACAAACTAGATTGGTCTAGATTGGTGAGCATACGTTGTGTACAAACTGTTAAATATGCATTGATATTAATGTACATTATTAGTATGTGTAAAATGTTGAATTTTGTGCGTTTTCAAAACAAGGCTTTCAAAATTATTAAAGGGTAATATAAACATTCTCCTATTTTGTTAGGGGAACAATGAAAAGCAGTTTATCCTTACTGCGTCAGTATTTATATAGCTGAATCAGACGTTGAGCTGAAACTGATATACGTAATGTGTTTTGTGTGTGTGTGTGAGAGAGAGAGAGAGAGAGAGAGAGAGAGAGAGAGAGAGAGAGAGAGAGAGAGAAGGAAGTTGTACGTGTGTAAGAAAAGGAAAAAATTATGAAATGGATATACAAGATAAAGGAAATGGTTTTGTGTGTGCTCGCTTATTTGTGTGTGTGAGAGAGAGAGAGAGAGAGAGAGAGAGAGAGAGAGAGAGACGGAAAGTCGACCTAAAGAAATATATCTGTGGCGCGTAAGAGGAAATATGTGGCACGCGTGTGTGTGTGAGAGAGAGAGAGAGAGAGAGTGTTAAGTGTGTGTTTACTGACTACCTTGTTAATGAAATGGAACACATGGTGTTGATGACCGTGATGAAATCGGTGTGAGGTTTGACTCGATTGATGTTTGATGTTCGTGATTGATGAGGGTGTTTGATGTAAGGGGGTTGGGGGTTTGCTCGGAGATATTGGAGTGGTGTTGGTGATGGGGTGGAGGAAGGGGTTGTGGAACGGATTGCATTGGCTGCTGGCTATTTTCAAAGGCCATTACAGAAATTGGGTCATGTGCAGAAATGGGGAGTGGTCAGTTCGCTTTCATTATACTCCCTCATAGTAAGTTCGTGGTCGAAATTTCGGACTTGCTGCAGGTAAAGAATAATAGAATATAACTTTTAATATCAGGGGATATAACTTTTCAAGGAATATAACTTTTAAGAACAACGAGTAAGGCCTTTATAGCGTTGGATTTTTGAAGAGCGCTAACGTATGGTAATGAATTTTTAAACAGGTCCTTTTGATATCTTTATATTATTTACGACGGCAATAATAGTAATAACTGTATAATGAAAGTAGTTGTTGTTGTCATTGTTAACGACAGTAATAATGCTAGCAGTAATAAGAGAAATAGTAATAACAAAATATTTCTTTTTATTATTTTTTTAATTATTATAAGTATTGTAAACATTTACTTGAAAGTTATGAAAACTCTTGAAACACTTTATACATTAATTTTATCCAGCTGACTTAAGTAAGTAACTGTTCGGATCTTCGAAAATGTTCTTCCCTGGAAAGTTGCAATTCTTTTTTAATTCCTGTTACTTATTTTTAAATGAAAAGGACGACCTTCCTTAAATGATGACTTTCTTCTAAATAAAAATTTGAATAAAATATTTCTCTCTCTTCTCTCTCTCTCTCTCTCTCTCTCTCTCTCTCTCTCTCTCTCTCTCTCTCAACTGGTGAGTGATGTTAGAAAGATTATGTACTAGAAGCATCTCGTTCTCTCTCTGATTTGATAGTTGATTTTTATGGACTAGAAACGCCTCTCTCTCTCTCTCTCTCTCTCTCTCTCTCTCTCTCTCTCTCTCTCTCTCTCTCTCTCTCTCTTGTTCGTTCGTTCGTTACTTCAGAAGTAATTAATAATCTTCAAAGTTGAGAAAAAACTCCCAAGTCGTTTTTCCAGTCTCCAGTTTTTTCCAGTTTCCAGGTAGCTCCCTATTCCCCATTCCCGCCCCCCCCCCCCCTCTAGAATTCTTTATTGGTGCCCAGTCCCCTGTTTTAATCATTTCTTTCGGTCTCCATTACTTTTTTTTCCCCTTCCCCCAAGATTGTGAGAGGGGGGGAAGAGGGTTGGTAGGATATCTCTTTTCCAAAGTTTGCTCTTCCGATATCATGAAACTCTTCTGGATTTTGGAAAGCCTATGGAGATGAGTGCGAGGTCCAGGAGTTCTGTCGGTTTTGGAGTCACTTCCAGACCTCTGATTGGCTTGTGAAAGATGGCTGGCGAGGCGTTGGGCAGCTTGAAGTTTTCATTAATGTTCTGAAGAAGAAGAAAAAGAAGGTGGTGGTTTAGTAATAGTATTATTTCCATTTTTTGCTGTTGGTTTTCCAGGAATGAAATTGATACTAAGATTTTTTTTTTTTACATTTTAGACGTACTCGCAAATTATTGTTGTATTAGTAAAATTATAAAATATAGAGTTGCTGTTGTTGGTTTTCGATGAATCAGGTATCTAGTTGTAATGGTACTACCACTACCATTTATTAATTCCGGTGAGATGACAAGAAAAGTAATACTGAAAAAGTTGTGAAGTTGTTCAGAAATATAAACTACTGGGAATGGTATTAAAAGCAGTTGTTCGTTCATTTTTTAAAATAAGATTCGTATTAATGGTGATAGTATTATTGGTACTAGTGCGTGTTGATATAGCTGTCGGTTTTTATGAACTGATTGCTAGCATTAATACTTGTATAGGGTTGAACGTGTATCTAAGCAGTCTGACGTGAACAGGCAAACCTTGAGGTCCTTAGAAGCGATAGTGGACCGGACTGAAACCCAAAGCGCCATGTAAATAAATGGGTAATGATATAGATGTTATTGTCGTTGTAATGAGAGAAAAAATAAAGTAAAATTTATAAACTTATCGATTAGCTGAAATACTAATATCCAGTTAATTTTGGAATATAATGTATATATACCTATGCATCTCTTTATATGCACACTCATACACATTACATACCAAAATTAACTGAATGTCAGTATTTCAGCTAATCAGTAATTTTCTACATTTTACTTTATTTTTTCTCTCATTACAACTACAATAACAACATATATATATATATATATATATATCATATGTATATATATATATATATATTATATATATATATATATATATATATATATATAATATATATATATATATAGTCGAATGTGCTGATCGCAGCCAAAACGGAAGTAGGTGTGTATATATATATATATATATATATATATATATATATATATATATAATATATATAATATATGTATATATATATATATATATATTATATATATATATGTTTATTTATTTATTAATTCATTCATATATTCGTTTATAAACAGTGCCTTTCAAGATGGACAAATGTTGTCAGTGTGTGTCAGCACAGTGTCTGTGAAACTGCGTTACGGCAATCTTAATTCGATTTTTATTTCATGTTTTATTTAATTATTACAGAGGACCAGAGCAAATTGCTGGAAATATGAGTTAATTAGATTTGAAAACCTGGATTAATGTTTAATTACACGCATATGAAGCTGGGGCGTTGTGTGGCGTTGCTAACTCGTTTTACAACAGATTAGCAGCTATGCAAAATTCCATTTGTATCTTTCATCGTCTCCGGTGAATTAGACGAAATTCAATTTTCGGAGAGCGCGTGGGGAATGAGAGAGAGAGAGAGAGAGAGAGAGAGAGAGAGAGAGAGAGAGAGAGAGAGATGAGTCTCTGATGGAAGAGGAAGAAGGGTGAAGACATAAGGACTGAGAGGAATGAAAAGGGGATAGGAAACTTAAATGAATGTGGGTCTGTTATTGTTTAAATATTCTTATGTCTGTGTTGAATAAAATAACAAATAGAAAAATGTTGCGTTTTGCTTCACAATGACAGTTTTGAGTTAAAATTTAGAATACATTATCAGTATTATTCAGAAAATTAACCCTATTCATGTGTAGTAAGACCACAGGGCCCATTGACTTAATATTCAAGCTCGTTGTTAGGAAAAAGATTTTAACAAATAGATAAAAGTTAGATGAAATTCAAGGAAGCTTGAACTTTAGAGGTTCCTGACCATGTTCACCTAGACTTGGGGGAAAATTTTGATTTTAATGGATTTAGAACTGTTTAAGTCTAATTGAATGAAACCAACTGAACTATAGCGTGTACACATTAACTTCTTACCACTTTCTCACACACACACACACACACACAATAGAAGGAATCTGGAAAATTTAATATGGATCGTTCATGTTACGTCAACTATACGATTTTAGTTCCCTGTATAAAATAAAATGGGTGGTAATGATAATGGTAAAAACTATAATAATAAAGTTAATGATGATAATAATAATAATAGTAATAATAATAATAATAACAAGAATAATAATTATTATTATTTTTATATTATTATATTATTATTTTTATTTATTATATTATATTATTATTATTATTATTATTATTATTATTATATTGATAACAAAATAAAACCAACCCGAAAAAGTTAATGAAGTCATGTTTCTTTTAATATAAGTAAACGATTTAGTACTTGATGTATCACTGATTAAAACTATGGTTAGGTACTACTACTATTTCTTCTATGGAAATGAATGGAAAATGAACGTGGAAACTTTTCCTGTTTCACAAATTTTCCTGCAAGCGGGGGGGGGGGGGGGGGGAGCATGGGGTTGAAAATGGGGTGGTGGGGGAGAGCAGGAGACCTCTTCATGAATAGCTGGAGGAAAGTAATAAGTGAGCCGAGATTTTTAATTAAGATAAGGTTCACTTTTTTACGTTTCCTTTTTTTTATGGAAAGGGGGTGGGGAGATGGGAGAGATGTTGGGGAGGGGGTTAGTTTGAAAGAGGGGAGGGACGGGGAGAAGAGGGAGTAGTTGGCGCAGAAGATTAACCGTCCCCCAACCAACATACACACTTACAAACAAATCTCTCTCTCTCTCTCTCTCTCCTCCTCTCTCTCTCTCTTCTCTCTCTCTCTCCTGAAAATACGATCTGTTAGTTGTGTTGGGAAATTAGCCCTTGGAATGAAGATAATGAGTGAAAGAATGTGAAAGACCAGCTTTACTGAAATTTTTATACACAGGAAATTTCAATAAAACAATAAAATGCGTGATATTCGGGTTGTCAGGTTATTTTCGGGAGAATTGTAATCATTATTATTATATATGATATATAATTGTGTCTGTGTGTGTGTGTGCATGTATGCATGTGTTTGTCCTATTATGATAACAGTAAACCGTTTCCCAGGAAGAAATAGTCCGGCAGTCAGTGCACGAACGTGACATTCAGTGTTGCGTTATTTTCCTTCCTACTTTAAGAAGAGAAAACTTTTGTAAGAGTCGTGGCTTTTATGAGGCAGATTAAGATGCCGCGAAGCAAAGCAGCTTATCTGCCCCAAAATTTCCCCCAAAATTATGATGTCTTACAAGGACAAGAAGCGGCCGGTTAATGAAGAAAATTCATGGAGGCAAAATATTTTATATTAACCAGCTCGCAGAATAGTGGGCGATATAATCTGATGTGCACTGGTAGGCCGACGGGGTGGGCAATGGCATGTCTTATGTATTATTATGCTAAAGGCGCATATAAGAAGTAAGACGAGTGGGAACCTTGCTGTATAACCTTACATATATCCGAGCTGTACAATTTTTTTTATATGGACCGGCGTTGCAAAAACGTATTTAAAAACAATAATAAAAATCTCGAGCTATTTGAAGTAATACCCTCTTTACTCAGAAATTCGCCAGTGTCATTTATTTAGCAGTAAATAAGAGTATATAGTTACTAAGGGAGTAAATACACAATTCTTCATGAATAAAAAAAAACCCGTTTATAGACAAATATTTTCTTTCTTGTTAAATACTGAAGATAAAAGATAATAAAAAAGTCAAAGGCATTGAAGAGTTTTAACTTCTTTGCCTCTTCATTCATAAATATGGATAAAGGAAATTTGATGATCTTCTTTTTCTAAAATATTTATTTTACGAACTGAAGTTTCCTTCCATACTCACCCAATTTCAGGTCTGAAATTCATATGCATTTACTTATTTATTTTTCTTCTTTTATAGATTGGTGGTGAGGCACCTTCACAGTAATTCATTTATGGCCTGAGATTTTTTTATTTATTCTAGGATGACGTGACGTATGTGTGTGATGTGTATATTATATATATATATACTATATATATATATATATATAATATATATATATATATATATATGTATGGACTAGTTTATGAAAACGTGACGAAAGACCAGCAGATATAGATATATATATATATATATATATATATATATATATATATATACATATATATACATCTACTATATATATATATATATATATATATATATATATATATATATAATATATATAATGGATTTGTGTGTGTGTATGTTCCACATACATTTTTAAAAGCATTGAGCAAATTCAACTAAACTGTATACTTACTACTCACCATCTGCGAATGAACACTGAGGTTAAGATAACACTGGCACCAAAGGGGTGCTGTGGTGTGGGAAGGGGGGAAATGTAAAAAATTACAGAAAACGATGAATAATGACAGTCCAAGTTCAGCTCGGATTGGAAAGGGGGAGTGTGAGAAGGGGGTGAAATGTAAAGATAACCCAAATGACAGATATTAGTCTAATCCTTAGTTTTCAAGGTCGCTGAGATGAATAGTGACCCTCCTGTTGCTCTTTAAGTCCAAGTTCAACCCCAACAAGGAGTAGGGTGATAAAAAACGACAGATATTAGTGTCTAATCCACATATGTTGTGGTTGCTGAGATGAATAGTGACTCTCCTGATGTCCTTGGAGTTCAAGTTTAGCCCCAATTGGGAAGGGGGGTTGTGAGAAGGGTGTGGGAAGGGGTTGTCATGTAAAAAAAATCGAAAACGACAGATATTAGTGTCTAGTTTTTGAAGTTGCTGAGATGAATAGTGACACTCCTGAAACCCTTAGGCCAAGTTCATCCCAAATAGGAAGGAGGGATGAGAAGCAACTATCTTGACAGGAAGGAGAGAGAGAGAGAGAGAGAGAGAGAGAGAGAGAGAGAGAGAGAGAGAGAGAGAGAGTTTATCGGTTGTAATCAAGAGATTTCCTGGGCAGAGCTGGGTTGGGCAGCTAGTGTATATATATATATATATATATATATATATATATATATATATATATATATATATATATATCATATATATGTGCATACATATACAAACACACACACACTAGCTGCCCAACCCCGCCCTGCCCAGGAAATCTCTTGATTACAACCGATAAACTCTCTCTCTCTCTCTCTCCTTCCTGAGTCACAGACATTAGCATCCATACAAGTAATAGCATACGCATACTTCTCTAATCATCTAGTAAAACATACATGCATACATACTTTTGTTTATATAATATATATATATATATATATATATATATATATATATATATATATATATTATATATATATGTGTGTGTGTGTGTGTGTGTGTGTGTGTGTGTAGAATCTACTGGTCATTTTTACCATATACATATGAAGTTGTAATAGCCACAATGCCCTTTTTAACTTCTTAAATTCTTTGCTTCTTTTTGGATACGCTTGTCCCAAGAAAGCCTTGAGCTCCCAAGGAGCCAAAGGCTTTATAGTGACAAGCGTATCCAGAAAAGAAGCAAAGAATTTGAGAAGTTAAGAGGGCATTGTGGCTATTACAATTTCATCTATATATATCTAAATAAACAAATGTATGTATGCATGTATGTTTTACTAGATGATTAGCGAAGTATGCATATACTTGTATGGATGCTAATGTCTGTGACTCAGGATGTGTAAGAGAGAGAAAATCCCTAGAATGAGTATGGTAAATCTCGCCTTATAAGGCCCTTCTTGATATTTAGGATGGATATAATGAAGGGATTTCCGAAATTAGCTTCCTCTTTCTGGATTTTAGGGAAAGACTTATCAAGATAAAAAAAACGTAATATTTATATAGGTATAGGAATTATAACTTCCGTGTATATTTGAAACTTAATTTGATTTATTTGATTATACAGTCACACATCCATGTTGATGTCTTTCTGTGACTTGGCTGCTTCATATAAGAATTGGAGGGAACTCATATACGAGCTACAAAATTGGTTAGACCACATATTTCAACTGACACGACACTTCTGGCTGCTGTATTTTTAAGTAATGTATAAGGTAATTTACCTTTCAGGAATACTATATACATGGGTATTTCTACAGTGTGTGAGAGTCTATATATATATATATATATATATATATATATGATTATATATATATATAGAAATTATATATACAAATATATATATATATATAATATATTATAATGTATATATGTATGTTTGTGTGTTTATTGCTGTATGTATATATATAATGTTTGTTAGTTTGTTCTGTATATTTAGACAACTTACACCACACACACACACACACACACACACACACATATATATATATATATATATATATATATATATATATATACATATACATATATACGTATATGTATTTGTAATAATGAGTATTGTGATTTACGCAATCTCAGACTGCACATGGCGTCTTGGTTTGTATGTCATGTGAATGATGTAGTGATTGGAGTTTAAAATATGAACTAAATTCAGTTTTATATACTATATATAAATATATATTATATATATATATATATATATATATATATATATATATATATATATATATATATATATATACATATATACATACATACATACATGTATATAACGATTGTATGAATGTGACAGCATCTCAACACGGTTTAATAACGGCAAATTTTGAAATGGGAGGCACATTGGACGCCACGGAAAACGCGTGGCTGTGCAGGGAATTGAATGAAAAATGGAAATAAAATTTGATTTTGAAACAAACCAAATCTATAGTCACATGAAGAAACTCGATTTCAATACGTCGTGCATTGTTAGGTGTTGTGGAATCGGAAAATCATTATTTTGCAAGAGTCAGCGATGGATAATAATGTTACACACACACACACACACACACACACACACACTAAGAGAAAACGAGGAGAGAAACATTATTCATTAGGTAAAGGAATGTGAGGAAATGGCTAATTGGTTATCATAATATAGGATAATATTGATGCTGTACCTCTCATTCCCTAAGACAATATCCTTAAATTCAGTCTTATAAAACAGGAATTCAACTATGGCTTAGCCCATTTCGCGGAATGTCACAGTCCTCGTCAACATTGTGCGTCTCTCTTTTCTCTTCATAAAACTGCCTCACTTTTCCAACATTCGTGTATCGTGGATTTTTTTTCCTTTTTTTATGGAGCCGTCCATCATTCTGTCTAGAAATGGCATTTCCTTTATGTTACAGTGCAGTAGATGATAAAAAAAAATGGTTATAGAATAATTTTAGTTGTGCGTAGATGGTTTGGGAAATGTGATACACATTTATAATTGGTACCGGTAGAAATAAATTCATGGAGTTTTACCAGCCGAATAGAAATTGATCTGTGCCCTGTCTTGTGGACTCTGTAACCTCCCACAGTAGTGCTACCACGTAAAACGTCAAGGTAAATCCTTTGTTGTTTAGTTTTTAATTGTTGCATATTGTTGGAGCCTGCGCACATGATTGTTTTTGCAGCATCAACTTTTTTTCTAGACCTCGTAAGATACTTCTTTCTCCATGGAATCATGTTTGATATTTAATCATTAAGGTTTAACAATGAATGTTATCTTACAATATTGATTCAGTCACACGTCACAACCATTTCACGCATTATTTTAACCCCCTTCTCTCGCTGCATAGAAGGATGTCTGTTCTCTTCAGGCTTCTTTTGACTATGTTTAAATAACAGACAGCCAAAGAAGGAACTGTGAACTTCACTGTTCAGCCTTGGAAAGAATCATCCTTACGCCATGTATACTAGATTTAATCTGCTACTTCCATGCTAGTGGTGGGCCTACTCGTTCCCTTACTTACCTTCTGTTATCGATCATTGCTTTCCAAAAACTCCCAGCCATGCTGGCTTGTCGAGAAATCGGTTGACCATTTTATCTTGTATATTTAGTATACACTTTCAATCTTTCCTGATAACCCGAGAAAAGTTTTCTTCAGAAGTAAGTTCGTTTCTTCTGTCGCCTTCAATTACCTTTTGGAATAACGCATTGGATTACCTCAGTTCGTTGCCGCTCTTTTGACATGATGGATGGTTATGTCTTATGCTACCGGCCATCATGCAAAGAAGCGATGTATATTGATGATATGTCTCTCTCTCTCTCTCTCTCTCTCTCTCTCTCTCTCTCTCTCTCTCTCTCTCCGTTCCTTCTTCATGCGAAGGTATGACTTGGTAATACCCCCATATATGTATATATATAGGTTTACTATAAGAAGATAAAGAGAATTTTTTATAAAGTCCCGGGAACCTAAATGTTTCTCTCTCTCTCTCTCTATTGACTTTTTCTCGCCCTTCATACAAGCTTTGTTATTAAGTAAACAACCGAAAACTGCGGAGACGTGATCAATGGGGCTCGTGCAGGGAGCAAGAGTTTATAATTGAAAAAAAAGAGTGGAATTTTTTCCTTCAGTTTTTGTTTTATGTAAGTCGGTGGATGGTCTCCAACCCCCCCCCCCTCATCCCTGCACTCTCCAGCTTTCCCGGTCCCTCACCCTCCCCCATTGAGGCTCCCTTTTTTTCAATAATTTTCTGGTAAGTGATAAAGAAAAACATTCAGTGTTTTATTTTGTATTTGATACTGCCTGACAAGAGGTTGTTCTGTTAGTTTTCGAGTTGTGTTGTTACTGATTTTTTTTCTCTCATTCTGGTGAACTCGTTTCACGCTCGAGAAAGCTTATTAATATTTCCTGGAAGGAAGACTTTGGGCGTTTCAGTTTTCTAGAATTTTGTCTTTTTGTCTGAGTAGGGAAGCTGAGTATGTTTATTCTTTATTCTAATAAGAAGAAATATTGTGAATAGCTGTTTTCCTATTTTATTACATATAGAAGTCATTCAATTGACGCCATTGTAGAGAGAGAGAGAGAGAGAGAGAGAGAGAGAGAAAGAGAGAGGGCGGGCATATTTGCTGGAAAGACCAGCGCAAGGCAGCTGGAATTTCCCCACCAGCGTCGCCACCTGGAAAGCAGCACAGACAGACACCCCAATTAACGGGCCAGACTTTTTCTTTCTGAGAAATTCGCTTGCAGCTGGTTAAGAAGGCGCTGCCCTAACAATGTAGTGTGATCGTATTAATTTTGCTTTCGGTGTCTCGCCGGATGTGAAATGTTCCTGCCCCGTTTTCTCATCTCCTCTCATTCTCTCTCTCTCTCTCTCTCTCTCTCTCTCTCTCTCTCTCTCTCAATTGTGTCTGGTTCTAGGGGAGGTGAGTTTTTAAGTGTTCAGCAATTCGTTTAAAAGGTATGCAATGGCGTCAATTGAATGACTTCTCTATGTAATAAAATGAATAAGAAAACATCTATTCACATGGTTTCTTCTTATTATAATGCTTAGCGCCCTTCCATAGACAAAGACAAAATTCTAGAATATATATATATATATATATATATATATATATATATATATATATATATATATATATATATATATACTAGTATATATATTATATGCACATATTAGTATATATTATATATAGTATATATATATATATATATATATATATATATATATATATATATATATATATATTAATGTTCTAACCATTAAAGAGGGTAGCTGCAAATGGCATTGCAAGTTGACTTACTACCGGGTATCTCATTCTTTTCTCAAGTTAACGGAGATACAATAAGTTTTAACGGAACATACTCTACTCTCATCGTTCCGTCTTGATCCAGAGTTTAACCCCCCCCCCACCCCCCCCCCCCCCCCCCCCCCCCCCAGCACTCTAAAGTGCGCGTTCACACACACGACACACACACACACACAACACTTTATACTTATAACTGGAAAAGGGCTAAGTAGATTTCTATGCTACTATACGTATAGTTATTGAATTCACGTTCTTTACCAAGAACATGAAGCCACCCATTTTTATCATTATAGCCAAGTGGTTAGTTTGTAAAGCGTAACTTTTAATAGTACTTGTGCTATGGAGCCACAGATGCTCCCTAATTTGGAGTTAATTTTCCCCTTTTGAATTAATAGCATCAGATTGATAGAATCTATGTAAGTGCATCTTCCCTGGCAAGTATGCTAAGCTATACCTTTTTATATATCTGACTAACAGTGACATATTTTTGTATTTATTTGTGTCTGTAGTCAAGTCAACATTTGCGTCTGTTATTCATACTCATTTATACTCATATGCTCACTCCAATCTGTATGAATTCAAGTCCTGAGTCCAAATTGTAATCGTGAAATCAGATTAGAGGAATTTGTCGAGGAGAATTCTCTCTCTCTCTCTCTCTCTCTCTCTCCTCTCTCTCTCTCTTTCTCTCTCTCTCTCTCTCTCTCTATTGGACTTTGACAAATGGACTTCCAACGAGCGAGATGAAATGTCAGCTGAAGGGTAATATGAAATTTGCTCCTCTCCCGGAATGCCATTTGGGGATTATAAATTACTCTATTTTCTCCTCTCTCTCTCTCTCTCTCTCTCTCTCTCTCTCTCTCTCTCTCTCTCTCTCTCTCTCACAGATTGTGTCCCTTCAAGATGATATGGAATATGGGAATTAGTATATTCATCTTAACCTTGTCTTTGGTAATTCAGTGCGTAGGTTTAAACTTTTATTATTATTAATAATAATAATAATAATAATAATATAATAATATAATAATAATAATGGGTCATGTTGTTCATTTTCTTGCTGTTGATGTTGAAATAATATTTTTTGTTGCACTGAATCTAATTCAGTGCTAGTGCTGTCTTTATTCCATTCATATTTAGATTTTTAACTTTATCTTTTACTTAAACAGCTGGGACATTTAGAAATTGATATATGAAGATGTGTAGATTTCATTTATTCGACAACAAAAGCTTTTTTTTTTAATGTATGTGATATTTTTAGAATTATTATTTTTATTGGTACCAGAATCAGTTTCGAAAGTAAAAAATTTTAATACTTGTGATATTTTTAGAATTGTTATTATTGTTATTGGCAACAGAATTAGTGTCGACAGCAAAAGAATTAAAGTACATATAATATTTTTAGAATTGTTGTTATTGCTATTCATTGTAGAATTGGTTTCGACCGTAAAAGAATGTTAACACGTGCTATTTTTAGAGTTGTTATTGTTTTTGTTATTTACGGTAGAATTAGTTTCGACAGTAAGAACATGTTATTTGAGACTTAGTAATGTTATTCTTAGCAGAATTAGCTTCCAGGTATTGCTTTTCGCATTGGAAAAAGATTCCGGGAATAGTTTATTCGTGGAAAATAGCCTCAGTCACGCGGCTTGGTAGCCGCATGAGAAAGTGTGAACACCTGTACTTTACAGTGTATTGCAGTCACGTGAATCGAGTCGTTGGGGAAGGGAGGAGGAGGGAAGGAAGGAAGCCTTCAGAGCGATGAAAGAGTAAGCAAGAGTATTGATTCGCTGGCTTTGTTATACGGCTACTAGGAAACTGTCTTTTTTTACCGAACGGTATTACTGCTGCTGTTGGATCTGCTATCACCACTGCACAGTTGTGATAATAATTTCATACATACATACTTACTACTACTACTACTACTACTATAATAATAATAATAATGATTTTTCGTATTAAAAATAATGCTACTACCAACAACATTAATAGCAGTGTAATAATGATAACTTCACATAGTATCGAGAGTAAAGGACAAAAAAAAAAAATAAATAAATGAAAAAAAACATTTAGGTTTGCAAACAATGAAAATAGTAATAATAGTATGAACCTCATCGTATGACGAGTAGTAAATAACGAGGAATTGTGTTCAGTTTTTGTTCTCTTCATAATATTAAAATTTATATAGATATTCCAAGATTGTGTTCAAGCCCATTGTCAGTAAATTCCAAGATGCTCTGTATAACCTTAGATATATTGATGAAAAAACATTTAATAGTGTTTTCTTACTCAAAGGTAGAGGTATAATAATAATCATAATAATAATAGTAATAGTAATAATGAGGAGATATTTTATCGAGCCTATCTCTTCACCGTAAGTATCGTTCTCAAGTATACCTCTTCCACTTTGTATTCCCCATTCATTCATTTTTCCCCTACACAACCACACCCTTCCTCCTCCTCCTCCTTCTCCTCCTCCTCCTCTCTTTCTCCTGTAACTCCCCGAAGACCTCTGAGACGGGCCGTGTAAAGGCTTAGGAATAACGGACACGGCCATTAGTCTCTCCTTTATTTAGAAGCGCTGGCTTGAGAGAGAGAGAGAGAGAGAGAGAGAGAGAGAGAGAGAGAGAGAGAGAGATACGGTTCCGGAGACTTGTTTTACGACGGTCTTTTTACTTTTCCTTGTTATGGTTGCCAAACTTTAATTGAATTTGTCAGGTAGTCGATTGCTTCTAGACTGCTTTTATCTTGAAGAAGATTTATTTTGTTTGAGTAAAACTGAATCCTTATTCAGAAATAAGAAGTTACAAACAAACAGCGAGGAGTAATGCTCTAATTGCTACGCAAATAGATATCAAGTTTTTATCAGGGATTTTCGTCGAATTGAACTTACAGTGTATCAGATGTTTAATTGAAAAAAAAATTTTTTTTTTGAGTAAAAATGAATCTTCGGTCAGATATAAAAAGTTACAAACAAATAGCAAAGAATAATGCTCTAATTGCCTTGCAAACAGATATCTGTTTCTTCAGGTATGTTTTTTTGCCGAATTCAACATAGATCCAGTAATTGTACCTTTATATCTCAAAAATAAAGAAAAAACTCTTATACGTCAGGAACTCTCGGGTAGTATTATGCAGGTGGTACTTTGTCATCTATATTTAGACGGGTTAACATGATCTTGGTCGTTAGTCGACTGTGGTGGTTGGAAGAAAATCGCATGGGACTAGCAACCTACTTGAAAAATACCTGCAGAGACCAAGAAAATGAACAACTGGTCCCGTGGAACACAATCTAGAGGTAAAGGTGCCTATTTGAACGGTTAATATGTCAGCCCCTAGGTTACTTGATTGCTTGCAGGTATTATTTTGGTATTCCTTTCCTGAGACACTGCTGTCTCTTTCTGCACCTATATATATATATATATATATATATATATATATATATTATATATATATATATATATATAGATATAAAAATTTTTTACTCAACTCGGGATGGAACACAAGTCTGTCAATTGAAAGGCAAAGGCGCTGCCAACTGACCATTGTCAGAAATTTAGTTCTGTTCCACACTTGAATGTGCTGATTTCATGTATATATAGATATACATACTATATATATGCAAATATACATACATACATACATACATACATATGGATCTGTTGCAGCCTAGAATCTCCGTGAATCAATCCTTAGCACAGTAACATAGCCAACAACCTACGTAGGAATGTTTTAGACCGGTGAGGAAGCCCGTGGTCATGGAATGGCAAACTGTCAACCAATCGATGTCAAACGATACCGTATGACTCACGCATGTCAGGTGACTGCGGCATAACAACATGGGTATTCCCCCCTTTCAGTCTAGTCGCTCTTAATGACGCTCTTAAATTTGGCAAAGGAATTTACCTGGAGGTTTGGGAAGAAGGGGAACATTTATTTGAGGTTATAAATGTGGTCGGTGGGTTTTGCCAAATTTTGTGGGAAATCATACGTATGGAAGTTATTTATTAAAGGTCTGGTGCGTTATGGCAATGATACACTGTTCCTGGTGACTGCGAAAGAGAGCGACGCAATACTGTTTGCACCGTAATTGTTTTGTCAGATAACAACACATATGCAACTTTATATAATAAGATTATATGTATGTACCATTTAATATATATATATATTATATAATATAAATATAATATTTATATATATATTATATATAAATATATATATATATATTGTAATAAAGGTTTTTTTTGCCACGAAGAAAAAAATGAAAAAACGAGTTGCATAAAGGGTCCCGAAATAGGACCGAAAGTACTCGGCCACTCGTTTTTTTCTTTTTTTCCTTCGTGGCCAAAAAACCTTTATATACATAGCACACGTTTTTATATACTTCGTGATCAAGTTATTCATATATATATAGTGTGTGTGTGTGATATATCTAGATATACACATAAATATGTATGGATATGCATATACATATTTTTATACAATTTTCGTTTAAAGTAATTGCTTTAGTGGCACTAAAGCAATTGCTTTTAATGAAAATTGTATAAAAGAAAAACTATGCCCTAAAAGTACACATATATATATATATATATATATATATATATATATATATATATATATTTATGTACAATTATATGTGCTCACACACACACACACATATATATATATATTATATATTATATAATTCATATATATATATATATTTATATATATATATATATATATATATATATATATATATATATATATATATATATATATATATATATATATATACACACAACCCTTGTTAGCTGCCTTTGGTGTAGATTATTGCAGGATCGGTGCGTAGGAAGATCTCTTGGAAATCGACGGAGATATGTCTAAAGGTCTTCCGATTCCCGACCGACTTTTGGATTCCATTTTCGACATTTATCAGGATTTGGAGATATCCAAGTTTATGACACTTCGGGGGAGGAGGGGCTGGTTGGGGAGGTTAGAAGCGACGGAAGTGGATGAGGAGTGGGGGATATAAATAAATTTTGGTTGGGAAGGGTTTACGGATATTAAGGTGTAACGTGTTTGGATGTCCATTGCTGTGTATTAGGCATTTAACTTATTTCTCTACTTATTCATTAATTATCCTTCTTTTTATTAATGTGGTTTGTTCTGGTAATCGCAGTTTTTTTAGTAACTATATTTTGGTTAAAATATGAGACTTTTTTTGTGTTATTTTTAGTCAACTTCTTTTTTTGATGGTTTGTTATTTGTTATTTTTGTGTCCTTTGAACTTTGTTTTCTTTATCTTTAAATATTTGTTTGTTCCTCTGTGTCCTTGAATGCACTGAGGTGTAATGAAGTCTTCAGTGTTTTTGTAAAATGTAGGAAACAAATACAATAAGACAATAATCTACATTTTATGTATCCACTCGGGATTCTTTGCATGGAAATGAATAAGTGGGTCTCAAGTGTTTCGTGGACGTTACACCAGGGGAATACATCCTGGCACTGTGGCCCAAATTTAATTACAAAACCTTTTCCTAAAATGAATTTGGTATAAAAAAAAAAAACGGTACCAAGACTGGAGTTAAATTTGTGTCGCACGGTGTTGGAGGAATATATATATGTATAAATGTATGTTCATACACCTATATATTCACACACACACCCATGTACGTCTATATATATATATATATATATATATATATATATATATATATATATATATGTATATATATATGTACATATATATATTACAATTTTCAGTGAAAAGGTACACACACACACACACACACACACACACACACACACACACACACATATATATATATATATAGTATATATATATATATATATATGTGTGTGTGTGTGTGTGTGTGTGTGTGTGTGTCCTGTGTGTGTGTGTGTACCTTTTCACTCGGGAAATTACAATTTCAGCGATCTGGTACAGACATCACAAAGATATTGAAGTTGGTGTGACATCTCACAAAAGTGAAAAGGCAATGTTTGCTGAATGAGAAAGACAAAGTGTTATGTTTTTTCAGGTAGCCGAGTTACGGGCTGCCTACGAGCAAGAGCCCTTGCTGGCATAAGGCTAGCTGTATCCTTAAAAAAAGGTAGAAAATGCAAGCTGGCAGGTGTAGAACTAGGGAAGGGTAGCACTTGGTGTGCAAGAAGACTGTGGATACAGCTGAAAGATTACAATTGTTTTTGTGTACCACTGAGTGTGGCAGAAGAAAAAGTCGTCATGGTAAGGTCAAGGAATGGAAGAAAATAATAGGAAAAGAAAGGTTTTGTGAAACTGAATCTGTGAGTGGCTGGTTTTAGAGAATATTGAAGGTTAGCTGTGAAGGGAATTTGAATACAGGCTTTGATGCCAGGAGAAGAAATAAATGATATTGGTTTCACATTCTGCTTAAGCATTCTATGTTTAATTGTGTGAAGTAACTAATGTTGCGGAAGTTTTGTGCCCAAGGAGCTCATTCACGATTCATTTGTTTAAGAATGAATGATCCTTTTCCTGGTTTTTTCTTGAATCACCTCACGTTTTAAGAGAAATTGTCTAATGTCCACAGGAGGAAAAAAAAATATTCAGCTGTGTACTATACCGTGTTTCAGATTCAAGATTACAGCGCCGAATTTGACGAATACATTTCTTTAAAGATATGAAGTTAAATTCAGTTTAACTTATTTTGAAGGACAATTTAACTAATATCTTGAAGATATTACGTTAAATTCAGACCGACGACCTCACCGACAGAGAAAGAGAGAGAGAGAGAGAAAGGAAAGAAAGATTTCAAGGATCATGGAATATCCTTGACTGGATTCGAGCTCAGTTCAGGGTGTGTGGGTAAGGGGATGTGGGCGAAAGGGGAGGGGGGGAGGGGGGAAGCTTTCTTCCTCCTTGATGATGGATCGGCGACCAGCGATTGGGAAGCGACCGCGGAGAGGATTAGCCTCCAGGCTCTCGAGTAAAACGACGAGGGGGAGGGAAAGAATTGGGACCCTTGCCCCCCCCCCCCCGCCCCCCCTGGGTGTAGAGAGATGAACAGCTATCCGTCTTGCTTCTGCTAGTCCCTTCCACGTTCAGAGAGAGAGAGAGAGTGTCAATATGATATGGGCGTTTAAAAATAAACGAATATTCAAATATATATATATATATATATATATATATATATATATATATATATATATATAGAGAGAGAGAGAGAGAGAGAGAGAGAGAGAGAGATAATTCAGAGCTCCATGACAGAGTAGTAGGTTGAATCTGAGTGAATAAGAGGTCAAGATATTGGATCCACGAATTTTGGTTGAAGGATTGATGAATTTCCATCGCCCAAGAACCCTATATCCCAACTTGTCCACTACTCCCCTCCCCAAATCCCCATCCAACCAACCACCATCTTCCTCCTCTTCTTCCTTCTGTGTCCTCTACGAACCACTCCCCTCCTCCTCGTCTTCCGTACCCCTCTCCTTCATGGGTGGGGGCAGCCGAGCGTTATTGGATATTTCTTGTTCACGTGAAATTGAAGTTGAAATAATCCCCAGAATCTCCTGATTACCAACTATGCTCTTCCTCCTCCTCCTCCTCCTCCTTGTCATGGAAGAGGACACGTTGCCGGAAGAAGGTTGCGAGATTTTTTTTTTTTCGGGGTGGGGAGGGATTTGGTTCTTAAATTTATTTATTATTTTTTTTATTTTATTTATTTAATTTTAACTTGTGGGCGTAGGCCGTAGTAGTTCTTCATATAAGCCTTCAATGTTGGAAATTTATTGTTTTTCTGTGAAATTTGGTTCCTAAGTCTTTTTTGTGTTTTATTTTGTGGGCGTGGGAGTTGTGGATGCAGTTTTTTTTTAAAGGCAATTCCACCTCGTATGTTCTCGTGAAGCTGTTGTTCGGGAGAATTTGGTCCCTAACTTTAATATTTTTTATTTTTATTTTAGGGGCGTGGGAATTGTGAGTATAAGGCTTAAATGATGGAAGTTTAAATGTTGGTACACTTTTTTTTTAAAGGGCCATTGCACCTCATAGATGTGCGGGAAGTTGCTTTTGGGGGAAATTAGTTCCTAAGTTAAGAATTTTTTTTATTTACTTAATGGGCGCGGGAGTTATGAATATCAAGCTTAAATGTTGGAAGTTTAAATGTGGGTACACATTTTATTCTCATGTTCCTGAGCTCTTGAAACTTTGGGAAAATTGTTTCAGTATAAATAAAGTTTTGGGAAAACTTGTGAACAAAGTTCAGAGAAATTGTGGCAGATTGAAAACTGAGGAACATTAATTGATTTTACTTGTATGTATTTCTCTGTAAAGAGTAAAGGCATTTGGATTTTGGAGTACTCCTACTTTTTTCAGTTTTTTTCATTTAATTCAGAATTTGATGATCAACTCAAAGCTTTGAGATAAAAAATGAAGCTTTTTACTCGAATGTTTTGCACACAGATTACCAATTGTCAAAATTTCAAGAAATGAAAAGATATAGGATGCATCCCCGAGATTTTAATGAAATGCGCGTAATTTATCTTACGTTTTTTTTTTTTTTTTATTATTTTTGAAGACCAACTATTTTCGTGTCAAATGCTCCCACAGAATTGATAAGATATTCTACAACATAAATCTGAGCTTGAGTAATGTTCAGTTTTCAGTAAAAGCCTTTTTTCATTTTTCTAATAAACAAATATTAACTTAATGCAGGTTTGTTCCATTGTAACAATTAAAGAATCAATATGATGGCCTGGCTCATTTTAATCATCATAAGGCGTGGGGGGTTCGAAATATAAATATTTCTAAGAATTATCCGTATTGATTCATAATAATATTTCCCGTAACTTATTTCCATGTTTTGGGTTCGCTGTTGGCTTCTTTTATATATTATTATGTTGACATGAAGTGTACACACACACACACACACACACACACACACATTTTTATATATTATATATATATATATATATATATATATATATATATATATATATATATATATATATATATAGATATATGAGGAGAAGGAATTGGGGTTAATGCTGCTTTCAACCCACCACTTTCTTCCAATGCTCTTTCAAGTAAGCAAGTCAATAATCCTTAGTCGTTGTTCCAACAGTCGATAGACCAGCACAGCCGGGTAACTTCAGGGCAGTGTTTCAGTTTTGTTCCTGAATCACATTAAAGCTAATAGATTCGTCTGGTATATGCCCCCCTAACATCCAAGTACCAAGCCCACCCCACCCACGATCCATCCGCCCTGACCTGCCCGGAATGTTTGAACAGTTATACGAAATTCCGTTGAAAGATGCGGCCTGCTGGTAACATGGCCCGTGAAACCTTCGCTGAGAGGGAATGTTTGGATCATAATTAAGGCGAATAATATTGCCGAGCTGTTTGTTGTAGGTTTCGATAGCGCGCGCGCGCGCCTGTAATGAGAAGGAAATGATTCCTGTTGTTGTAAGTACTTTTTAATAAGGCTGCAAGGAAAGTGAGCTTGTATGTAATAATTTCTCTAATTGTGATAACGTATATTTTTTTCGTTTACTGAAGGTATAGGGAAGTTGAGCCCCTTGGATTTTATCAATAATAATAATAATAATAATAATAATAATAATAATAATAATAATAATAATAATAATAATAATAAAACTTCTGAACCATAAAAATCACGGGAACAAAATAACAATAATAATAATAAGTTCTAAACCATAAAAATATCACGAGAACTAAAATGAAGAATATATTCTAAAATAATCTTTTAATCCGGTTGTATTAAAAATCCATATAGAGAGCTTATAGGAGCATGCTCTCTCTCTCTCTCTCTCTCTCTCTCTCTCTCTCTCTCTCTCTCTCTCTCTCTCCAGTTATGTTTTCATCATTAACCTAAGGCAACGGTTATCAATATTTGTTCCCGTAAACCATATGAGATGAAAAATCAAATGAACTTGTAATAATTTCATGGTATTGAATAGAAAATGTAAAGACTATATAGTGAATGATGGAAGGGAATCGGTAGAGACACGTTTAATATAAAAGTGAAAATTTGGGAAAAGCAAAGTCCTTTGGAAAAACAGCAAAAGAGGTGAAATTGGATCATGAATGCGCCATTAATTGTGGGTTATGGAGAAAAAAATTAAAATGACCAATTTACTCGAATAAAAAGCGAACAAATTCCATTCATATTTTCAAGCTAAAATGAAGATAAAAGTTTAAAATGTCGAATATTTCAGTCTATAATTCTTAGATTTAAAATATCGAATACCCCCAATTAAAGATCCTATAAAAAAAACATCCCATGAAACCAATTCGAGAAAACCTCATCCCCCCCCCCCCCCCCCCCCCCCCCCACATGGAATCAGTTTCAATTTCCTTCTGATAATATATTACCAACATTATTATCTTTTATTGACGTCCGAACATGCAAAAAACGAATGAAGGACCCCCCCACCCCCCCCCCCCAACCCCCAAATCCCTCCCCCCTCAAACTCCCTCCCACGCTAATATCTCTCCACCCGTCCCCTATGCCACTACCCACCTCCGCGCCGCCCTAAAACCCCACCCCCTTTTTAAATATCTCCCCTGTTCTAATACCCTCACACTAATATTCCCTATCCGTTCCCTATGCCACTACTCCCCTCGCCCTAAACCCCCCCCCCCCTCCCTCTTAAAATACCCCGGCTTCCATAAAAACAAAAACACCCACCACAACTCTCCCACACTGATGTCCCTCTTCCGTACCCTATACCACTACCCCACCCCTTCGTCTACACACACTCCTTCAAAGTATACCCAGGGCTGCCCCTAACCGATCCCCCCCCCCCCGAAAAAATCCCCCCACTCACACTACCCCTCCCGCACTGATATCCATCCACCTTCCGTACCCTAGGCCATGGTCTGGACCCCTGATTTTTTGGGGTGGGGGGTTTGGTGAGGGACGTTAGAGATGAGGCCAAATGCCATTATGATCGTCAGGGGAAAAAAGTTTGAAATTCGAAGACTTACTTTTTAATACGATTAGGTTTAATTGACTTTTCCACGTATATGTTATTTCGGAAATTCGTTTTTAGGTCAGTATCTGGATGTGTCTAGGTCATTATCTATATCTTTTTCACTCAGGTTGTCTGCTATTAAAAGTATATGACGGCTTTTGTAGTGGTTTTGTTTATCCGTAACGTTAAAGGTTGTAATTGGGGTTTCTACTCGAGTTCCATTTGTGGTCAGGTCACCCATCCAAGTAATAAACAGACTTGGGCAATAAACAGACTCAAGTAATAAACAGGTACTAGAGAAGTAATGAGAACCTAAGTAAGTGTTACTTTATTATCAACATAAATAAATATAAATAGATTATAAGTAAATATCTGGAAATTTATATATGAAAAGCTTAAATGACCTTCAACTACCGCACCAAGCTTCCACAGAATAATTTATTCTTACATTAGGATCTATATATATATATATATATATAATATATTATATATATATATATATATATATATATAAACACACACACACACACACTCACACACCACACTATATGTATATAATAGTATTATTGAAGAGGTTTGTCTCTTCTATTTCCACAATGATCCTGTGGATGAAGAATATAAGAGATCCTCACATGAAAATAAAAGAAAGAGATACCAAGACTTTCCGACTTATATTCTAAAGTATCTTTTTAGGGTAATGTGGGTGTCTAGTATATTCTAAGGTCATCTTCAGGATAATGTGTGTTGTGTGATTTTGTTTTTGTATTTTGATTTAAAATTTTAGCCTTTCTCCTCCACCTCAAATCTGGTCATTGGTACGTAGATTGTGGGGGCAACTTACAAGTTTGGCTGGGAAGAAAATATCTTGAGCCGAAACGCCGAACAAATTTTTGCCCTAAATGTCAGGTCTTGAAATATTACTCTCCTATTCACCTGCCCTTCACGGTTGACAATAGTTGCGAAATCCTGTTGCCGACATTTATATTTTGAAATCTCCTGTGGATGGGAAATTGTGCCGGTTTTGGAGAAATCCTTCGCTGGAGGAAGGAAATTCATTGTGATACAGGTATACAGGTAGATGAACTTTATTGTTTCGTTAGCCTTCTCCGAGATATTTTCAAGCTCTTGACCAAAATTATGTATTTAATAGTCTTTTACGAAGCTTGTGTAATTTATGGTAATTTCTTAAAAGTGAGTTACACATATCTTGCATCTCACTTTATCTTCGGTGCCTGAAGAATGTAAATAGCATCAACAACTTGTTTCTATTCGTAAGCCAAACCGAGTAAATGAAACGAATTTTTGACACGTTCATTCATCTCTACGCGTAGATACTTTTTGTCTACGCGTAAATACGCGTAGACAAGTAGGTCGAGTCCATAGATTGTTATATATACTTTTCTTCCTAAACGTCCATAATTTGATTCGAAGGAAAGGTTGAGGTTTCGTTTATTCCAAAACGTTGATTTCAAATGTCAACTTGCAATTTGCTTATTTAATTGTAATAAAGACAGTGCCCAGTTAACTTTGCGATTTCTCCACAATTTGAATACGCCTTTCTCTACGAAGCCTGAGATCCAGATGAAGAACCAAATGAAGAAAATCTGACATTCGGGCGAGATTTGATCCGGCGTCTGATGTATCAGGAGAAAATGTGATTTATTTTTTATAGTTTATGATTGACTACATTGATAACCTTTGGCTTCATAAATCATCTGGGCTGTCATCAGTCTGTTAAGTAGTCAGTTGGTCAACATAAATTTACCAATCAATCTCTTTATTAACCACTGAAGAAATTGTTAAATCAGGTATTTCTTACGCAGAAATATATCCAAATTGGTCAGTAAGTAAGTTTACTTATCAGTTGCTGTAGTACCCACTAAACGAACTGTCAGGTCAGGTCATTACTAAGCAGAAGTATATCCAGATTGGTCAATAAGTAAATTTACAAATCAATTGCTTTGGTAACTACTGAAGAAATTGTCAAGTCAGGTTATTCCTAAGCAGAAATATATCCAAATTGGTCTGTAAGTAAATTTACCAATCAGTTGCTGTAGTACCCACTAAACGAATTGTCTGATTAGGTCATTTTTAAACAGAGTGGTCAATAAGTAAATTTACCAATCCGTTGCTTTGGTAACCACTGAAGAAATTGGCAAATCAGGTTATTCCCAAGTTGAAATATATCCAAATTGGTCAATGGATCAATTTATCAATTAGTTGCTTTAATAACACCAGTCAGGTCATTACTAATCAGAAAATTGATCAGGAAGTAAATTTACCAATCATTAGCTTTGTTGGCCTCTAAAGAGATCGGTAAATCAGGTCATTGGTATGTAGAAATATATCCTATAAAGCATATCTACATTATTCAATAAGTAAATTTACCAATTGCTTTAGTATCCACTAAAAGGAATGGTCAAATGGGGTCATTCCTACGAATAGATATATATCCATCTACGATGAAATCCTTTCTGAATATGAATCACTGCCTCAGTGTACAACAGATCAGTCTCCTTCCTAAGCAGCTCAACCCTTCATCCTTCCCCTTTGGCCGTCTGTAGCAAATAGGGACCCCGCCCCCTCGCCATCAGAAGCAGCAGAATTTGGGACGCTGTCGCTCTAAACAGTGTTTAATTAGATATTCAAGCCTTTGATTGCCGAAAGGGAGATCAAGATGTTGTTACAGGGAGAAGGGTTGGCTGGATGGCTCTCTCTCTCTCTCTCTCTCTCTCTCTCTCTCCCCTCTCTCTCTCTCTCTCTCTCTGGGTGTGTGTGTGTGTGTGTGTGTTGGTGTTGGTGCAGTTTGCAGTTAGGTGCATATCCTCTCCGTGTCGTGACAGTTTGAGCTTTTTGTTACATGTTGACTTTATCTTATATGATAATAATAAAATTAAAATCTATCAGTGTATAATTAATTTCTATAATCATTTTATTGGGGCGATCTCCGTCATATTGCAATCGAACGAAGACTCTCTCTCTCTCTCTCTCTCTCTCTCTCTCTCTCTCTCTCTCTCTCTCTCTCTCTCATTATAATCAAATTGAAATTCTTCTCACTGTTATCCTAAGTAGAAATTTACTCTCATTGTTTTAGATGATGGCCATCATTATAGATAGTTGAAGATATTCTCTCTCTCTCTCTCTCTCTCTCTCTCTCTCTCTCTCTCTCTCTCTCTCTCTGTGATATGCACCGAAGGATGCTGCTACTTGAACCAGTTCCTTGTCAAGTAGCTCGTACTATTTGCTCATTCATGTAATAAATCCTCTATTATTTTAATTTTCGTTATTACGCTACATTTTCTCAAGGGTCCTTGGTAATACTCTACCTCTTGATGGAGGGGGATATGACGCACCCTAGAAAGAGTTCGAGAATGCCAGTCCGTTTCCTTAATGGCAATGTGGCATTGATTATTTTGTTGCAGTTAAAGTTTAAGTGTTATTTTATGATCTCTATGAACGTTTGCTCTCTCACATTTCATATTGACATTAGTTTTTTTACTTTTTTGATATTTGTTATCCCACTGAGGCTTTAACTGATCAGAATGAAACGTTTTTTGAGGATCTGGAACTTATGCTAAGCTTTGGAGACTTAAGTAGAGTCCTTGTTTGTAAGTTTGAATGTTTATTGTGTACTTTTACTTTTAATATATATATATATATATATATATATATATATATATATATATATATATATATATATATATATATATATATAAACGGCAATATCTGTCTGTTTGTCTCCCTATCTCTTTGTTTGTTTGTTTGTTCGCTATGCACGTCCAGACTATGGAGCCTGCGGCTACCAAATTTTTTACCATAGACTCCCCTCCCCCCAGGAAGGTTTTAGTCAAAATCCGAAATCCGAGGGCCGTTTCTAAGGGGGTCGTAATTTTTTTTTTTCCTCATTTTTTACAACTTAAGGAATTGATATCTATGTAGAAGGGTTTCTGTAGGTACAAACAGACTCCCCACAATATGGTGGCCATAAGGCACCCTCAGTAGTATGGGAGGGAGGCTGCCCCCTCCTCCGACATACCGACCAGGGGAGAAAGGGGTTGTAGTACCCTACCTACCCCGCCCTTGATGGCGGGCACACTGCCTCTCCCCCCACCCCTTTGGGAATTAGGATCCAAAGGGTCTTGACTACAAACACAATTAACATCAATATCAGGGTTTAACTATAGGCTGAGTTCAATAAAGGGCCATATAAGGGGGCCTTGCGATGAAAATCTTTCCCGAGCAACCTGTCGCAACATGTGTGCAGCTACCGCCGTAGGCGAGTCGGTCAGTCTGTGACGAAGTAGCTTTGGCTGCGGAAAGATGCGTCCACGACATTTAGAAGTGAATGTGCGTTCGATAGCACGTCCGAAGGACGGGTACAGTAGCTAGTTTTAAATAAGGTAGCTTTGGCTGCGGAAAGATGCGTCCACGACATTTAGAAGTGAATGTGCGTTCGATAGCACGTCCGAAGGACGGGTACAGTAGCTAGTTTTAAATATAGCTGGAGTTTTTAGTTTTTGAGATAGCTACGACGGGAGTGTTATCGTATTTTAGTTTTTGAGATAGCTACGACGGTACGGTTTTAATACTGTAATTTATTATTATAAAGGTTGAAAGTAACTACTATTTACTCTATTCTTGGAGTTTAAAAGAAGCCTTTTCTTTTTGTTAATGTCATGATGATTTGACTACACATCTTATGTCGTAAGACAGATGCAGGGGGTATCTTTTAACGTCAAGAGGTTATAAAAAAAATAAAAAAATTATGAAGATTAAATATGGTTTTCCATTATCAGACATCATATGTGCATTCTGATCTACACATAACCTTCAGATATGGTCGTGTTTCTGGACAGTTTTTAAAGATGAACGTTTTCCCGTTAGGTGTAAAGGCTTGGGGAACTTTTTCTCCGTGATAGGAACGGATGGCTCCAATTTTTAGGGCAGTTTTCTAAAGGGTTGAAGAGGTTTTGGAAGGTTACTGTTCTACGGGACGCTTTGTTGAAGTGGTAGCCATTGTTTCTCCTCTCTCTTCTCTCTC
The DNA here is from genome assembly GCF_015104395.2 of Macrobrachium nipponense. Classification (NCBI taxonomy): domain Eukaryota; kingdom Metazoa; phylum Arthropoda; class Malacostraca; order Decapoda; family Palaemonidae; genus Macrobrachium; species Macrobrachium nipponense. The sequence goes on from NC_061101.1 coordinate 42,970,555, forward strand.
TCTCTCTCCTCTCTCTCTCTCTCACATAGTTATTAAAGCAGCAGAGTCACCTCTGGTCTAGTTTATAATTTGAGGAAGTTATCTCTCTCTCTCTCTCTCTCTCTCTCTCTCTCTCTGTTTTATGTTTTACTTGGTTCTCTTATTTGTATGTTGTTTGTAACACTTTGAGATCTTGCTTCTTTATACATCAAAGTATTAATTGAGACGTCTGATCTATTTGCCAGTGGAAATGACAGATCACTTATTTGATTAAATACGTTTCTCTTTGTTCGCAAATCAGCAAAGTTTTACTTAAACTCGGAAGAAATGTGTAACGCGACTTAGAAATGGGATTATAGAATCGATCTTTAAATTAGAATTATTTTATTAAATATTTCTTTAGCTTTGTTTTTAAGGAGAGGCACCGAGTATGTCAGAGATTGTGGATGTATTGATATAATAATGATAATGATGATGATGATGAGCGTGGTTTTGATTTTCAATTTTATGGCGTAAAAACTCGACAGTTTTGAGACGATGGTATTCTGCTTAGTGGCAGATTGTTTGGCGCAGTTTTTTCTTTTGACAATTAAATCGGCCTTTTGTTAATAATGCTTGATTTTTTAATTGATTGTGTATCGTTCATTAACCTGTAGATTATTTTCTTCAGTACCATTTTGTGTCGTTCTTTGAGTATTTTCCATTTATTCGCCCGTTTTGCCTAACCACAGATATCTTGAGCCTTTTCCTTTACCGCTATTTCCTTCTTCTTTCCTCGAGGTCCATCACCTCCATCTCTTCCTTCTTGGTGCAACAATGAAGTTTTCATCCAGTTCCACCTTTTAGATCATTGTACTTCATTTCCTTTATTTCCTGGATCTTTCTATCTGGCTGTCCAACCACTCCAACTCCCTCTTTCCACCGTCTCAAGCAAGTGCTGAGTGGCCGGAAGTGCCCAGTGCTTGGCTTGCCAGCCTAAATTTCATAGATCAAATCATTTTACATTGTATCCGTCTTCATAAAAGTAATTGCCATCATGGCGCGTAGGTAGAAGCTCCAATTAATACTGCAACTTAAATTTAAGTCTGCCGAATTTCCCGGAGAAAATATTATATTCAATTAAAAAAGGAAGCGCGTATTACACCGCGTCAGAAATACAGTCCGCATCGGTTTAAACTGGTTCTCGCACCTGTTAGATGTGATCTGGATAAGAGTATTTAAAAAAATCTCTTCACTTCCTGTTAATGAATTTGATTTCGCTTCGTTTAAAGGGGGGGGGGGGGGGGGGGGGGGGGGGGGGGGGGGGGGGGGGGGGGGGGGGGGCGGGGGGGGGGGGGGGGGGGGGGGGGGGGGGAGGGGGGGGGGGGGGGGGGGGGGGGGGGGCGATTTACGGTGCTTTTAGGGGGTTTGGGAGCAGATAGAACTTGTTGGGGATTAGGGGATTTTGTTTTAAGTGTAGAAGTTTTTTTTTTCATTTTTCATCCGTGATTTTTGTCTAGATTTAGTTTTTAATGTCCAAATACATAGGCGTTTTAAACATTTCTTGTTCTTGAATCCTTCAATTGGTATTTAGTGTTAAGTGGTTTGTAAACTATATTTTTCAATTTATTACTTGTATATTCATATTTTTAAGTTGTGAGTTACTTCTTGCAATATTTTTCCAATTATATATGGCCTTATCAGGCGTAATCTCTCTCTCTCTCTCTCTCTCTCTCTCTCTCTCTCTCTCTCTCACATACTTTTTTATTAAAGCAGAGAATTCACCTGTTGTCGATTTCATAGAAATTTATTCTCTCTCTAAGAAGTACAGTTATGAATGCTAGTAAGTCCCTATGTCGAGAAAGTTAAATAGTGAAATCTCTCTCTCTCTCTCTCTCACCTCTCTCTCTCTCTCTCTCTCTCTCTCTCTCTTAAAATCCTCTCTCTCTCTCTCAAAGTTCTATTAGTGACATGATTCTCTCTCTCTCTCTCTCTCATCTCATCTCTCTCTCTCACACAGATATCTCGGAGTTTATTCGCCTAATTTCAAAACGCTCGAGTATTACATGAATCTTAACACGGCTCGTTTGATTATCAGGCTCTCTGGCACTCGAGAGGCCAATTAGATTTATTTGGCATGAAGCTTGATGTCGTACGAGCAAAGGATGCCTGGCTTAAAAGGAAGACGAATGAGGAAGTAGGAGGAGGAGGAGGAGGTGGATAAGGATGAGAATGAGAATGAAGATGAGGATGAGAAGGACCTTAAGAAGGAATTAGATATAAACTATATTTTGTTTTTACTTGGGTGGAAGGGAGATAAGGAAGTAGGGGCATAGAGTGTTAGTAAGTATAGAGAACTTTCATTAAGTGAATTCTGAAGGTTGTAGTGATGCATATGTGTATGTATGTGTTTGTTTTTTATGATATTAATGAAGATATGTTCTCTAGTTATTTTTTGTGGGGTGGGGGTGTAGGTGTGAGATATAGAGCTGGTTGTTATGTTTAAAAGTAGGGAACATTCAGAAATCGGATGGTGAAGGGGTGAAGGTTTTGTCATTATATTTCTTAGGAATGTCATTGAAATGAGAATGATTTGTCGTTGTGGAAGCTCAGAGTAAGGTGAAGGGACTTTTTCGCGACGATGTTGGCACTGAGACGTAGGACTGAATTGTTGAAAGGTAGAAAGAATGCAGAAAATAAATTTATATATATATATATATATATATTGTACAATGCAAGTTAAGGCCTTGCGAAAACATCGTGATAGGAATTAAGTTTTGAAAGTAGGAAATATTCAGATTACTGACAAATCAAGTAGTGATCGATAAATAACAAGCACAAGCCAGACAGTAATCAGTCCGTACAACTGGAAGATAGAATATGAATTCGGTTTCTGTAGCAGCACCTAAAACTTCCTAGCTTATTTTATTATTGGACGAAATTAGTTTTGCAAAGCAATATCATTTGTATTGTGATAATGACGTTTTATTTCGTGTTTTCAATATATGATTCACTTATTCGCCGACAATTCTCCTATGGTATTTTAGTAATAAGAAAGTGGATATGTAAGTATTGACTGATAATTAATCGATTATATATGCTAATGAGGAGCAATTGCATGATATTGTGTTTTCCCCATTTACGATTAATGTTTGTTATCATTCAAATACTAATTAATTTAAGGCTCATCATTTTGTCATTGTTTCGTTGAGAATGGTTAATCAGTTTGACAAATTGTTTTGTGTTGTTGTTGAGTTTTCAGAAGACACAGCTCACCAAGTTATCTATCTTTATTTCTCTTTATCTCTTTATATCCGAGGTACAGATACTACCACAGACGGCATAAATAAAATGACATTTCGTTAAATTTGATTTTTTTCGAAATTCTCAAAACTGTACGAATATCTCCTCTATATTTCCTGTCCGGTGGCAACATTTTGTCAGTGGAGATGTCAGTTACGCCTGAGGAGGATGTGTCAGTCATCGTTGAACATCGGAAATACTGTTAAATGATATTAAGTTGAAATACCGAGGAGACTCTCTAGTTATTGACTTCAATTTTCTTCCGTCCATATTTTATGATGTTTCTTGACGTCTTTCTCTTATTCGCTATCACCGATTGACGGTGATACTGATAGGGATGGAGGTCACTATCATTGTAATCATGGCCGATCGGAGATTTGATGGTGAATGAAGGTGATGATGATAGTGGTTATTGGGTGATGTTAAGATATGCGTTTTCGCCCTCGAATAGTGATAATGATGTTGATGGTGATGGGAATGACTGTCTTCACCGTGTCCCTCGAGTGATGATGATGTTGAAGGTGACGCTTACGTTCTCGGACAGTGATAGTGATGATAATAATAAAGATGCCATTGACCGTTTCTTCACGGGCACCCTCGACTGATGATGATAGTGACCTTATAGTGACCTTGACGTCGTAGCTTTCACCTTCGACTGGCAACGACGATGGTGATACTAATAGTGAAGATGGTGTCATTTTGGCGAAATGAATGCCCTCTTATTTTTGGCCTGCGACGACGATAATGATATGATGATGATGATGATGATGTTGAGGGCGACCTTTTACCGAGTCTTTAATTATTCGCATCCTTTAAACATGGCTTCGTCTTTGACGTCAGAATTTGTCCCGATAGATCATAATCAGCTGACAGGTTTCCCTTAATGAGAACTGACTGCAGGTGCAGGAGTTGCAAAGGGCAGCGTGGTGGTGGAGGAGGAGGAGGAGGAGGAGGAAGGGCCAGCGGGTGTGGGAGGTAGGGATGGCAGATGTAGGCGTAAATGTGAGAGAAGGAATAAGGGAGACGAGAATAGTTTCAGGAATGAAAGGAGCAGGAGGAGGAGGAGGAAGACGAAGGGGTGTGGGAGGAGTTAGGGTGGGGAAGGGACGACAAATGTACGTGTAAATATGAGAGAAGGAATGAGGGAGACAAGGATAGTTTAAAGAATGAAAGGAGGAAGAGGATGAGGAGGAATAAGAGCTGAGTTTGCAAGAAGAGGAAAGTTAGAAATATGATTTTTTTTCCTTCGGCTTCAAGAAAGGAATCGGAAATATGGAGAAGGGAAAAATTTTGATGTATGTAGAAGGAAAAGTAGGAGCATATAAAAAGTGACCAAATTTAATTTATAAGGTGGAACTGTAAGGAATAACTTAGGATACAAAGAAAATAAAAAATGAGCCTGAAGAAGGGTTGGAAAAAAAAAAAACTACCAATGAAATCTAATAATTCTGAGGGAAGTGATATTTATCAAAATGAAACATCTGATGGCACTGAAAAAATTCAGCATTTGAAGTGAGAATACGAGATGAACTGGAATGAGGAGAAGAGAGCTGGAAGTCGTGGGTAGGTGAACGTGTAGGCAGCCGCTTTAAAGGAGAGAGAGAAAAAAAGTATTGAATATGTCATTATTACTCAAGAGGTTGCCAAGGACCCCTGTTGGTGGTGGTTGCATGCGCATTTCAAAGGCCCTGCTGACGAGAAAAGCTGACTTTCTAATTAACTGCTTTTTGGTTTACTAGATATTTATTTATTTATTTATTTGTTTTCTAGTTTGGTTGAACATATATATTTATTTATTATTTGTTTTCTAGTTTGGTTGAACTTGGTGTAATTTGGGTATCTGATTGCATAGTTCAAGTGAATGTTTAGTTTGGTTTAATGCCTCGTAGATCTGGAGCCATTTTAGTTACTTCATGCTATCGGTCACAAGATCTCCTCACTGCCATAAGGACCAACGTTCGAATCCACTGCAAGGACAGAGTAACGTGAACGGGTTTTAAATTTTTTTTTACTTTTGATTTATTCTGTGTCCCTCTGCTAATCTAATCTGTATCAGATAGCCTACTATATTGGGCTGCAGCTCATCCCAAAAATACTACTGAGAATCGTTAGGATAATAAATTCTTTAGCTAATACATGTGGAAAAATGTTATTTAATATTATATATATATAATAGATATATTATATATATATATATATATATATATATATATATATATGTGTGTGTGTGTGTATGTATATATATTGTGTGTTTGTGAATATATAGGTCACCCCTCTAAATAGGCACCATTATATGGTAGTGATGAAAAAAAGAGGCATAGCGCCAGCAACCGCACCCCTAAATCTAATCTTGCTTAGAAAATAGAGGGCTGCAACCTTCTGGCTGCCATTTCTGTAAGCGGCGTTAAAACGTATGGCAGTAAAATACTTATATAATGTATTTATAATTACACGTTAATGTATTTTTTCTCATTTCCCTTCATCTCCTCATAATGTGTTGATCTTCCCAAGGAAGACAAATGATAATGAAGGCAACAGGGCGTTGATGTTAGTCTTCATGAGAGAGAGAGAGAGAGAGAGAGAGAGAACACGCAATAAAAACCCAAAATACGATACAAAGCAAACTAGAGAGAGAGAGAGAGAGAGAGAGAGAGAGAGAGAGAGAGAGAGAATCCATACTTGGCATGAACTTGGCGGTTTTAATGTTCTAGTTATTGCCTCTTGATAATGCCTGTGGCTGTTCCACGGGCATTTAGCTTGAGCAGCCTCTTCTTCTCTTGTTATTTGGGACATTACCAGTAACTCCTCACCCGCAAATCCCCTTTCCCCAGACGCTGTCTTGTTTTGGCGAATTTAGGAGTTTGAGTGGAAAGTGAACGGTTGGGTACATCCGCGCATTTCAACCGTTATTTTGTAAACTAATGGTGATATACATACACACATGTATGTATGTATGCATTTATGTGTGTTATTATATATATACATATATATACATTTTTATCTATTATCTATATATATATATATATAATATATATATTGATATATATATATATATTGCATATATATACAGGACACACACACACACACATATATATATATATATATATATACATATATATATATATATATATATATATATATATATATATTATATATATATAGTATATGAATCACGGTGATGTGATAAGACTCATTCGAATATATATTATATATATATAATATATTATAGATATATATATATATATTTGTGTGTGTTGTGTTACAGTTGCATCTGTTAATGTTTAAGAATCTCACGGAGTGAATATTTTCCATAAAGGTAATCGATGTTTGAGTAATTATATACTAATTTAAAGTCTGTGATTTTATAACATTTGTGATAGTTTATTCGAAAACTAAGGGAAAAAGCGATTGATAAGTTTTAAGATTTCAGGAAGTTTTTATTTTTCGTTTTATTCGCGGCTGGTATAACTTGAAATCGTTTGATAATGAATTGAAAAGCTATTTAGATCTTTTGTTGTGTTTTTCTATGTTCCATAGTCGAAATACCAAATAAAATACTGTTTAAAGTACTAAGAAATTTTCCTTTTTAGTTTCCTGTAAAAGAAAACTACTCAGGCTACAGGGCTGCAAATTGCTATGTTGATCATCCAAATCGCAGCCCTCTAGACTCTTAAATGTGCTTATTTCATGAAAGGTTAAAGTTAGCCACGATCGTGCGTCTGACAATGCTATAGAATAGGCCGACACTGGCCGTGGCTGAGAGTTTCATATAGCATTATACGCTACACAGGAAACTCGGTTGTACCAAAGAATCTTTGGCGCAATTTTTACTGTTTATTCACCCGACTCCAAATTCCTAATAACCGAAACCATGTTTCCGGCATCGATGGAATGATTAAGTAGAATCTGAAAGTGACCCCGAAAGCCAGGTCATGCGAGGTCATATTGCGGCAAAAAATGACACGAGTCGAATGCGACGATTCTCAAGCGTTTCGTGTTGTGTCTTCACATCGGCTGAGGTCAGTCACTCCGGAGGTCGGCTCGATATGTGTGAGGTCAAAGCCGTCAGTCGCGTGTAGCAACGTAACACTATTTGACATTTTAGGAATATTGCCTATGAAGAGAATTGCTCACGAGTAAACTTTTGAATATCTTAGTTTGACTGTTTTGACATCTTAGATTTGAATGCATCAGTTTGTCAGTCAGGATCTTTATGTATAAATTATTATAATATATTATAATATATATATTATATATATAATATATATATATATATATATAGTCATATATATATATGTCGTGTTTCATACTCATCAATCTACGTCTATTGCATGTTTATATTATATATATATATTTATATATATATATATATATATATATATATATATATATATATTATTATATATAAAAGTTTGTGTATGTATATATGTATGAGCGCGTGCGAGCTTGTTTCTTAATACAGAAATGGTTATAAATCGAGGGAAAACCGAAAAATATAAATACTGCATTGCACTTCATTAACCTGGGCATTTTATGGCATGTGCCACTTGCTTCTCATTGCCCTCTTTTGATTAGCTATGTGAAGACGGGTCAAGTTACTCCTCCACTCAAGTGTTATGTGGCCGTTTTGAGCTCACAGTTGACTTAGGTTTCTGTTTGCTCCAGGTCAGAGACTTTAGAGATTTAATCTCTTCGTCTTTGTTGCTGGAATTTTTCTGATCTCAAGCGCCAATTGATACCCGAGACTTCGAGTTGATTTTCAAAGGAGAAGGCGGGTGGAGTGGGTGAATCATCTCTCTCTCACACTTCGATTTTTTGTTTCTCACATTTTATTTTTTTTAGTGAATGTTGTTTCTCGCGTAGACACCTTTATCAGAATTCTCACCCGGGAATTATCCTTTTAAGCAAAGATTTCCTATATCGGTAACATTTTAGATATTTGATCTGTTATACGTTTGGCAGTGAATATTTCTTGGAAATTTTAGTTATATTTTTAGTGAAAATTGCTCCTTATGTGGTCTCTATCAAAGTTCTCACTTTCGGGAATTATTTTTTTTTTTTATTAAAGAGTTTCTTAGTAACTGGTAAATTTTATGAATAACTTTTTAGGCATTGTTAGCACGTCATTTATTCCAGAAAACATTTGACAAATTTTATTCCGCTGCATTTTAGTAGTTGAGTATATTTCATTCATTTGAGGGGAATAGGAATGAGATATGTCGGTGAAAATGGCCCTTTTCATCTCATTCAGCAGAAATGTTGAGATTGATGCCATAATTGCAGGTTTCTGCTGAAATGGTCGCTTGTGTAACACAAGGGAAATGTCTTGACAGAAAGAAATGAAGTACAACGCACTGTCTTCATTATACCTGAGACAGAGGAAGAAAAAATACGCACAAAGAGATTAAGAAAAATAGAGAATGGAAGCAAGTAATAACCGAAGAATGATAATCTGATGAGAAGAAACGAACAATAAGGACAGGAAGAGGGGACAGAGACAATATGAAAAGAAGTTAATTAGTGAATGATGGAATAAGCAAAAATGAAGATAAGAACTCTGGGAAATCAACGTTGGGTACGAAGGAAGAGAGAGAGAGAGAGAGAGAGAGAGAGAGAGAGAGAGAGAGAGAGAGAGAGAGAGAATCCCTTTTATTATCTTTTGTTAAAATACCACTGGAAGTTGTATCCCTCTTTGCACATAAAATAACGAGAGAGATTGTTTAGCGAGAGAGATATCATTCATCAGAGAGAGAGAGAGAGAGAGAGAGAGAGAGAGAGAGAGAGAGACTGGAACAGCTTAATCACTTTCTCGTTGAGTGAGTGATATTCCAGTTCATTTAAGTTCAGCCATAAAAGAAAATTGTTGTGATTCAAATGAATTTTTGCCACGTCAATGAAACCGCTGATTAACGAGTCAATCAGAGCAACTTGGGTAAAACATAATCTTGGTTTTTAGGTAAAGATGGGAAAAGTTTATATATAATTTTATTGAAGTTTATTACTTTTACAATCTTTGCGGTAGGGTCGGTTTTGTGAAGGCCGTGTGGTTTAATGACCGATTTTCTTCATTTATTTTCCGCTTGGAATGTAGTCTTGTAGTGAATCCTTCCAAAATATTGTGATGAATTTTATATATGTATATATATATCTATATATATATATATAATATATATATATATATATATATATATATATATATCTATCTATCTATCTATCTATCTAACTATCTATCTATATATATATATATATATATATATATATATATATATATATATATATTATAGATAGATAGATAGATCGATATATATAATATATATATATATATATATATATATATATATATATATATATATATATAGATAGATCGATAGATCGATATATATATATATATATATATATATATATATATATATATATATATCTATATATATATATTTATATATATATATACATACATACACAAACATACTTACATAATACATCATACCATACAGACGCACATAGGTCAAACGCCTACGTCCAACGCATACCTACAAACATATGTCTTAACATAAGACAGTTCACCGTACTGAAAAGATCTGCACAGTTAAAATAATACATAACAATAACCTTCACCTCATTTCCTGAATGAATTTTCTCTCTCCATTATATGCTCTATATGTACATTATTTTAATGCAGCCTTATCTTCCCTTATTAATTGTCAGTTTAATATTTATGAGAGTTATTCCTTGCGTCCACTTGCCATTTCAGCTCTTGCGTGATTCTGTTGCTGAATTCTGCCATTGATTTTATATTTTCCTATTAGGTACAAAGGGTATTACTTGAGCATTTTACTGAAGTAAGTAGCATTTCACTGTTACAACTCCGGCACCTAGGTGCGTGGGTTGCCTTGTTATACTTCGAATACAGTCCTTAGAGCTTTACTGTTACGTAAGGTGTGCAGGATGCTACAGCTAAGTTTCTTAGCCAACGAATATTATTGTTTTATCTAGAATAAGTTGTTTGCAGTAATTACATTTCTAAACCGTCGGCTGCTATTCTTGTATTTAAGACGCGTATTCAAATTTAATAAGCAGGGTTGTAAAATTTAACAATAGCAATCTTAGTACGTAAATTAAATTTAACAGTATCAACACACACACACCACACACACACATATATATATTATTAATATATTAATTTTTATATAAATATGTATATTATTACATGTGTGTATATAATAATGTATGTATGTATATGTAATATGTTGTATGTGTATGTATATATATCTATATAACTATATATATTATATATATATATATATATATATATATACATATATATATATACAGTCCTGTCACATTTCATTTGGTAAGGTGCTAAATGGATTTAGATTTTACAAACCCTGGTTATTATAATGCATATGTTAGAGCTCGGGATTTTTTTTTTCTTTGGATTTTTTTTTTCTTTAACCAAATGATTCTCTTTTGTATCAGTTCGAGACCAATCGGGCATGGTATCTAAAAGTTTGTTAAATGTTAATGCTACTGTTACTTGAAAACTTGAAATAGTCGGGGATGATACTTTGCAGAGTGCTTTAAATTATTATTATTATTATTATTATTATTATTATTATTATTATTATTATTATTGAAGCTTTGGAGGTGGTTTCTAAGACAGAATATGGAATAATCTAAATTTCTAAATCTTTTGTGCCGAAATCATTGGCATTTAGTAAAAACCTTTCTGAAATTAAGAGAAGTAGGGAAATTCGATTATCCTTACAACTGTCTAATTGTCGTTGATTTAAGTATCACTTCCTCATGAATTCTGCAGGCCTCTGTGTGGAGGGTTATGATGAAGATTTCGTACTGTAGTTGTGCAGTGCAGGAAAATACTACGATTTGTCGGAGAGCAGTGATCATTATTTAAGACCTGTTTTAGCTTTCAGATGCTGCGTTAAATTTATAAATTAGTGGACGTTAATTCCCAAGTTATATGGATTATGTAAATAAATACTGGAAGTCATCCTTAATTTGCAAGTGTGTAAATTGTTTAGGTTCCCCTTGAAGATAAGTCAATTCTCACTTATTGTTAGATTTTTATGTAATAATCCTTAGGCGAATATTACTTCTTCAGTTATATCGATTTGTGTAAGTAACACTTCAAGAAATGCCAATACCTCGATATATCGATTTTGTAAGAACTACATAAAGTGTAGTGAGTATTAAAAACAATACATATTGATACAATATTAATTTTTTTATAATAATCAGGTAATCCCGGACGTCACTTCCAGGTAATATCGATTTTGTAAAAAGTAAATACTTAAAGTAAACATCAATTTCAAGTGCGTAGATTTTGGAGGTTACACTTAAAGGCAGGTCAATTCTCATTTTATGTAGATTATTAGAGGAATGTCATGTACATGGATTTCTGTAAATAATACTTCAAGAAGAGTCAATACCCATAAATATCGATTGTATGAAGATGTAACTTAAAGTTTAATGAACGTTCAAAGTCTGATACATTTCAATACAATATTAATATTTTTTGGATAATAATCAGGCAATCCAGGAAAGTAATTAGCATTCAGGAACCATGATTAGATTACCAAGTCATTTTTACGGTTATTTTTGCTCGGGAAGGTAATTTGAATTATCAATGGGTAATAGAGTATTTTATTATTTTTTTCTCCCTTCACAAAGAGATGGTGGAAGGTTTGAGGGATTCATGTGGATTGGATGGTATTACGCTAATTGCACAAATACTGCCAGAGAGAGAGAGAGAGAGAGAGAGAGAGAGAGAGAGAGAGAGAGAGAGATATTAGATGGCCAATAATTTTGAAGATAGACGCATGATGACTTTCTGCTTTTATTACCCATATATATATATATATATATATATATATATATATATAGTATATATATATATATATATATTATATATAATATATAGTTAATACCTGTGTGTGTTGTGTGAGAGTAGAGGGTTAATTTTCCTTAACATTTGATATGACTAATAATTTTGAACTATCATTGCTATCTGGATTCACTGCTTTTGATAGCTGTGCGTTTGTGTGAGAGGGAGAAAGGTAAGAAAATGCACTAGTTACGGATAGTAGCGAAACAAGCAAGGTACATCATGTCAATAAATCCAGTGGAACACGGAAGAAAGAGGAAAGCAACCAGCTATAGAAAGTAAATTTTGTATACAGAATAGGAGGAGGAAGTAGACACGAATTTCCAGACAAGCAAAACGAGAAAACGAAAGAGAGGAGCAGCAAAGGTAGGAAAACGAATGTGAGTTTACAGGCAGAGGGAACCATCAGACGGACTAAGGCAGACAAAGAATTGATGATGTACCAAACAAAGGAAGATTGAGAAAGGCAAAGAAGAAAGAGAATAACATGGAAAGAGACAAAGAGAACATCAGAGGGAGGAAAAAACACCCAAGCAAGAACGATTGTAAACAAGTCGATTAAAGGGAGTTAATAAACAATGAAGAGAAGGAACTGGAAAGAGACGGATAAATATAGTAACTTTAGAGAGAGAGAGAGAGAGAGAGAGAGAGATTTGAAACACGGAGAATGGGTAGCGATGTTTGTTTAAGCTCGGGTCTTGATAGGGGAGAACAGCGTTATGTCAACAGCATACTGTAAAGATGTATGCAGGGAGATCGCGGATGCGTTCCTCCCTAGATTTTTAGGGGGTTCTAAGATAAGTTTTCCCCTAAAATTTTATGTGGTTTTAAAGATGGTTCGAGTCCAACCGGATGGTTGAGTTTTTAAAGAAGATTTTATTGGGAATGAGGCCAGTGTTTTGATACTAAGAAACCTGTGTAACTCTGTAATTACGTTATTAGTGTTATTATTACTGTGGGAAGAGAAATTATTATGGTTAACATTATTACTATCGTTCTCTCTATTATTATGACGTTATTAAATTTAAACTGTTATTGATATAATTATGGCTGATCTACTTATACTTCATTTACTAAGGCTGTGAGTTTTAGCTCTCTCTCTCTCTCTCTCTCTCTCTCTCTCTCTCTCTCTCTCTCTCTCTCTGTGCGGTAGTGTTATTCGCCGAGCAGAAACTGACATTTACGACAATTGAGGTAATTGGGTTGGGATTCTCTCTCTCTCTCTCTCTCTCTCTCTCTCTCTCTCTCTCTCTCTCTCTCTCTCTCTGGCTGCTGGTCTGTTAGTTATTACGAGAGGAAACGGTATTTTTATGTGTGTTTTGCCTTTTATTTTTATTTTCAAAGTTCCACAAAATTTAGCGTTGTTTATCTATGAATTCTTTCCTCCTTACCAAATGGTAGGCGGAGTTGGTTTTTTGGGTGTAACACTAAATTCAGGATTATTGAGAATTTACGTCGCAAGCCTCTGGAGGCCTTTTACGATACGGTATATTAAACAACAAAAAGGAGGTTTCTTATTTTTTTTTCTAGTTATTATCATTGATGGAAAAACAAGGTCCATTAACACCTTGTCTATTCAATACAGATTTTTATTTTACCATTCCTGTGTTTTGACGGTTAAATGAAAATGTTTAATAAAGATAAAGCATTGGTAATACAGCGATTTACCTCATTATATATGTCAGCTATATCAGTGTCAATCGTGGAAAACACTGTAGTCTCAAGATATCTCACTAATGAAAATAAACAAGAACATGTTTTTAAAGTATTTTAAATTAATAATTTTATATCTGAACATTCTAGCGAAGAGGTTCATCTTATGAACGGAAGAAATGAATGAACCTTTTATAAATTCATGCGTTTCAGACCAAGGGAGACTTATTATTATTATTATTATTATTATTATTATTATATTATTATTATTATTATTATCATCTTACACGAATGCTATTAGAAACAAGCATTTTTATTTTGAGTGTTAGTCGAATGATTAGTCCACACTTGGATATAATCACACGATCGATCCCTGATTTAACGAATAAGTGAACGCCATTTACGTGTCTCCAGAAAAATATTGTCGTATTATGTTAGAGTAGTGAATTATCTACTTATTTATTAGTCCTGGGGTTGAAAGAGAGAGAGAGAGAGAGAGAGAAGAGAGAGAGAGAATGTGGGGATTAACAAGACCTTCGACCAATTGATCCTCCTCTCTCTCTCTCTCTCTCTCTCTCTCTCTCTCTCTCTCTCTCCAAGCATCTAAACTCCTTTTTCCATTCCATATCTTCTACACACACACACACACACACAGATCATTACTTCATTCGAAAAACGCCCAGCAAATATCGAATGGTCGCCATCAATGACTTTTTATTTAATTTTTGGATTTTTTCTCTTCGAGGAATCGGTGGGTCTCTTGCCGGTTTGATGGGGCAGATATTTATTCTTTTTTTATTTCTGGTGAGGTTTTTCCTTTTTTTCTCTCTCTCTATTAGGCGGTTGTTCTATTTGGAGTTTTGTAGTAACCCCCCCCAATTCCCCCCCCCCCCTCTCTCTCTCTCTCTCTCTCTCTCTCTCTCTCTCTCTCTCTCTCTCTCTCTCTTTTAAAAAGCTCTCCCCATCTCTTTTCTGGCTCCTGGGAACATTGCGGTTAGGGATGTGATAAGCGTTTAGGTGTAAATGGTGTGTGAAAACACCGCGTTTGACGAGAGAGAGAGAGAGCATTTTTTTTTCTTTTTGCTGGTATGGAATTTTTGTTGCTGTGAGATATTTTTACAAGATTTTACTCGCACGTTATTTTTACTTTTTGCAAATTATTATTATTATTATTATTATTATTATTATTATTATTATTATTATTATTATTATTCGCTCTACCTTGTGTCTGCTTGCTCAGAGAAGCAATTTAATCAAGAGCTTATAAGGAATATGTGAGTATGGATAACTCTAAAAAGATGTAATTATATTTGTTGAGTTGTAAAATAAATGAATTAATCGCACTATAAGAATTCACGTTTGATTATGTAAATGTCAAAAAACAATAATTATATTCGTAGGTTTATTTATAATCGTCTAGTCCATAAAGCAGAAATTGCAAAGTCGCTGGTTATCACATATACGACTCTTAAATGTAATTCTGCCGTTAATGCTACTACCATTTAGCCCCGTATGAGCACTATTTACCTTATCTGTAGCATTTCTCCCTTTATCATTAGTCTCTGTCTTCCCTTTTAGTGTCTCTTCAGGTGGCTCTTTATTCTTGGCTTTCAATTCCTATTTTTTGTTTTAATTGCCCTTAAGGATTTCCCATTTAACCTTTATCTTCGTCCCCAGATCTGGATTTTTTCTTTACCTCCTTTTACGGGATATCTTCTGGAACGCCCCCCCCACCCACCCTAGGTATCCACTTATTACCTATTAATCTCACTCTGTAGGTCCAACCCTTCAACCCCCCCCCCACCCCCCCCCCTCCTCCACTCCTACCTCCCTACTTTACGTCTGGTTCTGCATTTTACGTGTAGGTCTTACTATTGGCATATTGGTCTTTAGCCTTGATTGAGGTTATTTTAAGAATATAAATGTTATTATAGTATTTTCATATCTTGTCAACATACATACACACACGCGCACACACATATACACACACACACACACACACACATATATATATATATATATATATATATAATATATATATATATTTAAATATATATGATATATGAATGTCTTTTTACAGTAATACAAAAGTATAAGAAGATAAAAGGCCCATAAAACACTATTTGAACGTTGTAACCATATACTTCAAACACTTCTTTCTGTGCCCTTGTACACTGATGAAATATGGACAGTTAATGAAATCGGCTGACATCGACGAGTTAATCCTTAGGCCTCTTCTCAAGATTCCTTAGGCCTCATCTCAAGCAGGTGTTCCAGGAAATACGGCCGGCGGCCGTGTCACCAGACGGGAGTTAACGCCGCCAAAAATCACCAGGGAATAGTTTAAGATCCACCCTTCCTGGGTCAACGGTTACCTGTATACCAACAGAGACTTTCTGCGACACCAACACGTACTTTGTATATAGTATACTCTTGTATGACATCTTCTGTCCATATTTCACCAGTGAACAGGGGCACAGAAGGAAGTGCTCGAAATATATGGTTGCAACGTTCAAATAGTGTTTAATGGGCAACGTTCAAAGTTTTATGGGCCTTATATATACACATACATACATACATACGTACATACATACATGCATATATATATATATATATATATATATATATATATATATATATATATATAATATAATTCACACGCGTGACGTTTCAATATTTACAAATGTTAATTACGAAGGTGGCAATTTAATGCCCGATTCACTATAATCATAGGATAACCTTTGTTTTCACTCTACTTTTTGCCTTTTAATTTAAACCAAAGGCCCAGTTTCGAATCCTTCGTCGGAGAGACCTTGATATTTAGTTATATTGGTTGTCTATTATGTGTGTGTGTGGGGTTAGGGGGCCGCTGGTGTATGTGTGTATATGTATATTTACACTTTTGTGTTCATAGATACATACATCATTATACATATATACACTCATACTTACATACATATATGTATACACACACGTGGGCGTAGGCTTCAGAACCAAGCGTTGACTCCATGGCGCATTACCCGACGAGCTAGTAGTAGATTGCCTTCGAACCATTGAACCTAGATTATACGGCGAAGGAATTCCAAAGTCTTATTTGATAAAGCGAAACAGCGCCATTTAACCGCATTGCGGTTTTCATCCGCCATACTTTTCGAAAACTTATTTACGTTTTCATTATCTTTTTATTTCTCGCCGGCGGAATTTTACGGCCATTTGGTTAAATGTTTTGCTCTCCGTCCATTTCGTTCTTCTTCTTTTTCGGGAAATGTGTTGAACTGCTGCAGCTGTAAGCGCGAAATTATGCTATTAGATTTTTCATTTTGTAATGCTGATAGCTTCTTCGATTTTATGGCATTAGAGCGTTTACTGAACATACGCAGAGTTCACTCTCTCTCTCTCTCTCTCTCTCTCTTGTGCAATTCATATTGAACCGGTATAAAAGAAGGTCCCTCTCTCTGTCTCCCTGTCTCTCTCTCTGCCAAAACGCAGAAGGTTAATGCTTTATTTCAGTGAACAACTGTCTCCATCTACAGGCAAGTATATGAATGAAAGAAGAATTACAGAAGACCGGTATTTATGCTAAGATTTTATCTATAATTTGTGAATCCCAAGCTCATTTTGAACCTCTCAAAAGGATTTTGGTCTTGGATATCATAGACGAAATCTTCCTCCAACCAGTATTAAGAAGATTCAGTAGCTATCATATCAACTGGAGTGACGTAACGGCTGACCTCTGGAACTCTTGGTATAAATTCGGCTTTCCTGTAGAGGGAGACAGTTGTTCTCTGAAATATAACATTAGCTTTGCTACCCTTTGGTGTTTTTGTGCTCCTCTTATTATATATATTCCTCTATATATAATTTAATATATATATATATATATATATATATATATATGTGTGTGGTGTGCTGTGTGTGTGTGTCTGTCTGTCTGGAGTCCAATTCCCTACCTCAGAAATAATGTATGTATACCGAAGGGGAGTTATAGTTGATGATGAATAAGCTCGTCGTCTCAGGGGTTCGAACCGCCGAACACGAATTGGATATTAAACGGTATTGGGATCTTAATGCTTGTATTCCAATATATAAATATATAGATATATATATAGACTATATATATATTATATATATCATATATATATATATATAACTGAATCATGAAAACTTGGAACGTGATAAAACCATAAATAAAGGTATAAGCCACGAAGGAAAAATAAACAATGGAGTTTCTGCAAGATCTTTCTACTCGACGTCCTTTACTCGTCTAGTCGAAAGATCTTGCAGAAACTGTTGTTTATTTTTCCTTCGTGACTTATACTTTTATATTTTATATATATATATATATATTATATATATATATATATATATATTATATGTATATTTATATATAATATATATATATAATATATATATATATATATTATATATACGTACACATAATAGTCAAAATATATTTGTATACTAGATATTATGCAATTCATATCTAACGAGCATAAAACATGCTCTCTCTCTCTCTCCTATAAGTCTGTCAGATTACTGCGGCAGCATGTGCATGCAGTACAGGAAGCAAGCAAGCGCTGAGCAAGCAAGCAAGCAAGCAGGCAAGGTAAATGGCAGCGTTTATGCACTTACACGCTGCGCACTCTATGAGTTAAAGTTAATTCATACATAAGGACCTTAGCACTGCTGGGATATGGAGTAACGCCTGGCTGGGTCTCCCTCCCACTCAGGTTCATTCCGGCATTTAGTCTCTCGTTAAAACTGATATATTGATACTTGGCCCTCCCTCCCTCCCTCCCTCCCTCCCTCCCTCTCTCCCTCCCTCCCTCACCAGCTCGGTTCATTGTTGTAAAACCTCTGGTGTGGTTTTAGGCGTGGGTTATGATGCGAGTTTGTAAAAACCTTGCAGTGCATCTTGCTAAATGATGATATTAATTATAGAGTTATTTTAACCACAGGTCATATACAGTTGGAGTATGAATGTACAGGGGATTAGTTTATAGTGATATAAGCGTTTTTAGGTGTGTGGTTTGATGAGATTAAAGAGATTATTTTTTTTTCGTTGGTGCCATGAATCTCTTCTGTTGATGAGAACCGGAGGAGTAACATATATTGGAGTCGCCCCTGGGGATGGGCCTGGTAGGTTATAGAAAAAAAATATATATTATTTATAACAATAAAATCGGTTGCTGATCGGTGGGAAGAGACGTTTGAAAGATTGAACTGTATAAATAGCGATGGAAAACATTTTCACAAGTGTTGCTCTCAGAAAACAAAGAAAATACTCACGTTATCAACTACAGGGTATTAATCAATGCTTCTAGATGCAGAGGAAGGTTAACAAGAAAGGGAATGCTGTACTATATTTAATATATAAACACACAATTCAGTATAAAAATTGAAGACAACGAGATGATGTGTTATATTTTCAAGGTTATACGGACCCATTGATGTTTTTTAAAGCGCGCATTCTTGCGCAGCACATCATTTGCAAAGTGTATCCCTATTTTTATTGTTAGTTGGTAACGGAAGCAGGAAAATATATAATTGCAATAGTTTCTGTTGATATCCCCTTCAGTATTATAGATTGAACTCTAGTTACTTCAATTAAATCTAGGAATTTTATAATAGATTTGACAGTTGTGTGCGACTTATTTAGTACGCTGTGAATTTAGTATTGTTTCAGTGAAGGAACATTCCTGTTCTACAATGTTGAACTGAGCTTAAGAGCGTGTAGCACGTTCTTGATTTCAAATGGAAAATGGAACATGAGAACGTGTACTACGTTCCTGCTGCAGTAGTCTAGAGTCGTAACAAACTGCGCGGGTTTAAGTTATAATTGTACATCGTTAAGCAATTGAGAATTGTTATAACTGAACTTCAGTGTGACTATCCCTATGCGTGCTAACGAAGCCCTGTATCCAGCAGTGCCGGCAATCGTTACGCGAGGGTAAACCTGTGCAATGCATTATTAAGTAGTGTAGGTCTTCCATGTCTGTATTTCTTTTAGTGTTGAAGAACGCATTGCAGACAACTGTAAATCTGTAATTTACAGCTGGAAACGGTACATAACGTGGAGGAAAGTGGTGTGATATTAAGACCTATGTAGCACTCTCCTGTAATGGGTTTTGGCTCAAGACCGATTTATTGTGTGCGAGTTAGTGAACACACAGACACACATCAAGGTTACAGCCCCAATTGAGGATAGTTTTGTTGACGTTGGTTGAACTTTATCTCCCCTTCACTTTCCCCCTCTCCCCCCCCCCCCCCCCTTCATTCTCCTCCTCTCTCCCTTGCAGACGTAAACATGCAAACAAACACAACTTGTATCAAAGTGAGATGCACATTTGATGGGGGTAGATGAAGTCGGACCTGGAAAGGGTTCATAAAGGCTTTCATGTTTTCACTGAATAAATTATCGACTCTCTCTCTCTCTCTCTCTCTCTCTCTCTCTCTTCTCTCTCTCTCTCTCTCTCTCTCTCTGGTTATTTGTATGTTCATAAATAAGAAAGATATTAGGTCAAATAAAAGCGTTTACCATTATTCACGACCTATTTATTTATTTTTTTCAGGTACGTTGGATTCTGATTTCGAGTTGATTTTCCTTCCGGGCTATGACTGAATAAAGGTGGCGTTCTGTATGGTAAGTCCTTGTACCTTTTTCACTTTGTTTACTGTAAACTCTCTCTCTCTCTCTCTCTCTCTCTCTCTCTCTCTCTCTCTCTCTCTCTCTCTCTAACACACACATTAAAACACACTAAATGCATTGATTGTCTGTCATATTATATTTTAAAAGTTCAAAATAATTTTATTTGTATTCTAAGCATCACGTATATTGTTAATTTTGGTGTTTAATGTTAACGATTTTTGGTCTATTGCGTAGTGAAAAGGCTTTGAGTAAATTGTTGTTACTATTTTTATTGTGTTATTGTTTTTATATAGACCAATGACGTTTACCACGTTAGAAAAATGTTTAAAAATCAGAAATGCGAACACGGATTAATATGGAGAACCATTCCGTTACGCAAATCGCAAATCTTTTGTAATGTGTACTAAAAAGTGAATTATAATTCACTTTTTCTTCATATACTTTACTAGATCAATAATATGATGCTTATAGATTTAAGAGAAAGAATGTTTGCTCTTGATGACCTTAAAGTAGAAGCTCTGAAAACATTGAATTGAAATTTACCCTTTTTATTTTCTCGAGAGACCAGAGTAATTTTGATGTCGGCTTGAAACCGGAGTGACCGAGTCATTGAAAAACAAACACAGCGGAAACAGCCTCCCTTATTAACCTCTTTTGGTCAACAAACGGTGTTTTATAAAGGACAAAATAAATACTGTAAAGCTAAGCGAATCAATCTTATGTATGTGATATTTGTTTTAACCATGCCGAGATATTTTGAAGATATAATAAGTTTTGAAGGGAAAGTTGAATAAATAATATTCTTTTGGCAATAATTAATATATATATGCGTATATATATATATATATATATATATTATATATATATAGATATATATATAATTTTTTGAAAATTTATAACTAGTATTTTTCTTGTGAATGTCATGTAAGGTTTGCTCATGATACAAGGCTATCATTATTATAACCGTAACCCCAAACATGCCTATTTCCTTGAAAGAATCTGTACATAATTACGTTGCTGTCTTTTTTTTTTCTATTGCTAGTGGGTTTTTTGTTTACGCAAGATGTTGCTATTTCATTATTTAGTTATTGCTATTACTGACTGTTTATGATAGAAAGTTATAGCATTATTGCATTTATTTATGTATATATAAAATATAATCTATAATTATATGTATAGTGTATGTTTGCATGTGTCTGTAATTGCAGTATTTAGTATATATACCCTTGCTTTGAGGTGATTGTCATCGGAATTCTTACGTACCCAGTTGCTGATCTAATGATGAAAATGCAGAGAAATGGTTCATTATAGGGATTGCGTATCCCATTTGTTTAGCTATATGTGTGTTTATGTGTGTGTTGGTGTCGGTTTGTATCATTTTGTTTATTTTGAACTGACTTGGTACATACTTGAGAGTAAATGAGAAAAAAAATTACTATAGTAGATTCACATCAACCGTGCATTTGACGTCTAGGCCAGTCCCTTACGACGCTCCTGATTGGCTGTTGATAAGCCAATCACAGGACTGGAAACTCATTTTCTCTCGAGAGTTCATGTAGGCAGGATGTATGTTCCAGCTCCCCCGAGAGATACGTCTTTCAGAAGCTGTGGAACACATCCTGCCTATGTGCACTCTCTCGAGAGACAGAGTTTCGAGCCTTGTGACTGGCTTATCAACAGCCTATCAAGAGCGTCGTAAGGGACTGGCCTAGACACCAAATGCACGGTTGATGTGAATCTACTATAGCTATGTTTGGACTCTCCGTAGCCGGTATTTAAAAATAATAGTTTATATATGTGTGTGTTGTATATATATATATATATATATATATATATATATATATATATATATATATATATATATATATATATATAGATATAGATAGATAGATAGATAGATAGATAGATATTGTGTGTGTGTGTGTTTGTGTTTATGTATATAGTTTGAACAGCAAATCTATTTAAATGAGGAACTGGTAATTAAAATCGGGTCCAGAGAACATAGTAAAGGTTAGAAATGATTTATTTATGTCCTTCAGTGTTTTAGGAGTCACGTCTATCATGAGGTACTTTTACGTCTGCATTATCCCTGTTGCTGATTAGGTGATGGAGTGAAACATTTAAAGAATGGATTTTAGCACTAACCTTTTTCATCCTTTTCTTTCATTTTTCTACTTTTTCACCTTCCAAAAATCTGAAAAGTAATTATTAATGAATTAGTTTGTTTTAATTCTAACACTGTTTTGGTAATTCTTTATCACTTCATTAATACCCGTAGTGGTGATTGATTAACATACAGCCTATATTTTATTAGTAACCTTTTCTTTTACTTCCTTAAGGATCCCTGGACTCCAATCTCTCTCTCTCTCTCTCTCTCTC
>NC_061101.1:43000898-43003398 GCF_015104395.2 Macrobrachium nipponense
ATTCTTAGGGAAGATTTGGTTTTATGTTTCTAATCTTCCCTCAGTGTCATTTCGGTTCCTCTTGTCTATCTTATTGTTCTTAATAATTCTTATGGGAGATTTTTTTATTACTATCTTCCCACATGAGGGAAGATTTATTTTATTACTAATCTTCATCAATGCCATTTCGGTTCGTCCTGCCCAGCTTGTTATTTTTCGTAATAATTCTTAGTGATTTTTTTTCTTTACTAATCTTACCCCATGTATCATTTCGGTTCGTCATGTCCATCTTGTTATTCTTGTTAATAATTCGTAGGGAAGATTTTTTTTATTAATAATCTTCCCTCATCTCATTTCGGTTCGTCCTTTACAGGTTACTATTTTACGTTATAATTGTTAGGGAAGATTTTTATTTCCAACGAGTCATTTCTGTTTGTCCTGTCCGTCTTGTTATTCTTCGTAATAATTGTTGAGGAAGTTTATATATATATATATATATATATATATATATTATATATATATATATATATATATATTATATAGTATATATATATATATAGTATATAAGTAGAACGAAGTGTTTGTCCTTGAGTGATTTGGGAAGGGTCGCTCTTGTTTATCTAGATGACTAATTCCATGGGAGCTTTAGTTCTTCCAGTCCGGAGCCGATCTCTTATTTGCCGAACGGAGCTTTTGTTTTGGCATCGCCGGACCAATCAGCGGCCGAGAAACGAAGGCTTCAGATAAAAAAAAATGAAAAAATGAAAAACTGATAGAGGAGGAGGAAGATCTCCAATTTCAAATATGAGTGATTGGTCGATTTGTCTGGGATGTACAGGAGAGTAATTACGGAAGACTTACGCTTTTAATTAATTTGGGGGTTTTTAACTTTTCTTCATGTGAATCAGTGGATCCTTCATCCGGCTAATTAATTTCCAACCCCAGTTATCCACTGTTTTTTTATTGCGTGAACTTTTTTTTTCTTTCTTTCTTTTTTGAGCCCCGTCGGTGTCTTGTAAATTTTAATTATAACGAGATGGTTTTCCCCCTTTGAGGAATACGTGTTGTAAGGTTCCTGCCGTATTGGATCCTTTTAAGTTTTTTTTTTTATTCTATTTTGTGTTATATTTATGAGGTCGGGTACATATTTGTTAGGGCTCCTGCTAAATTTAATCTCTTATATATATTCTAGTGTGGGATAAGTAGAAGGAAATGTAAATATAAGTTATCTATGTTGTGCTAAATTTTACCGAAAAAGAATTATTGTACGATTGTATGGGTTTGGCTGGTTAGACCTCGAATTTCGTGTTTCTTTTAAGAAGGGGGCCGTAACTAGAGGCGATTGAATTAAAATTTTATGTTATGTCAAATATCATCACCTTCCCCTTGCACCTGTTACTTTAATGTCTTGGTCATCCACATTCTTCCACATCTTCAGTGTTTACGGCTAAAGCAACTCCCTGTGTATGATATTCACTCGTTAATTGTGCTTTGTTTGCCCAGGCATATGCATATGATTCATATTATTTTATGGCAAGGTTGACAAGTTCCACGAGTGTTTTTTGGTTATGTAGTGAAGGCCTATGTGAAAAAAAGAAAGAACTCGTTCTGTGTGTGAGAGAGAGAGAGAGAGAGAGAGAGAGAGAGAGAGAGAGAGAGAGAGAGAGAGAGGTATATACAGTTGAATGTTATCGTAGCGTCTCATTTCTCGTCAAAGATAATATACTTTGCTTTGTGGATGGTCCACTACTGTTGCGATGAGTTTCCTGCTCGACGCTTAACTGCCTCACTCTGCTTAAAATCTCCTCTGTGCCTGGATTCAGTTATTTCCTGTGCGATTGACTACCTCCCCTCTGGGATCTTGTAAAACGCCTCAAGCTTCTTGTTCACAGTATATTTTTCTCTGTATTCCTCTTCAAGGAAGTCGAAGAGATGTTTTATAGACATTCCTCTGTGACTGTTACCTCTGAGGCATATGTAGTCAGTTTTGCTCAGGGCTCCTGTCGGCGTGCTCGCGCGCTTCCTTTTCATGGCAAGGTTCTCTGCAACGGGATTTCTGGTTTTTCATTTATATCGGTAGATATAAAGGAGAGAGAGAGAGAGAGAGAGAGAGAGAGAGAGAGGAGAGAGAGAGGAGAAATATGGGAGCTCTCCCATTCATATATACCAATTTATTTTTAATTGGTGCTATAGTTTCTACTCATATTTTTCAATATATCAGAGATTTGAGTCACTTATATCATGCAGACAACAGAACAACTCCCCAAGGTAGAGTTGTCAAACCCAGCGATAAAAACTAATCTTCTTAAGTCTTTCATTTGATAAAAAGTGTTTACAGTATTAACACCTTTCAATACCCGTATTAACAGCATAACGTTAGCACCAGACAGTCTGTCGATGCTTTGAGGGGGGAAAAAACAAAAGCCTGTAGGTGTGGTGTATATTATATTATTATAGGTATCATAAAGTACATAATTCATATATATATATAATCTATTTAATATATATATATTATATATAA
>NC_061101.1:43005898-43008398 GCF_015104395.2 Macrobrachium nipponense
TCGATACTCGACCCCAATTTGGGTTAAAATAATGGGCGCCGAACGTAGGGGCAAGAGGCGTCACATTGCCCCCCCCCCCCTAAAATCCTGTAAAGATGCATGTTATTGATTTCAATTGAACAGTCTATGGAACTATTGGAAAAAAGTCAATGAAACTTTCTGTATTTTTTTTTTATCGCATTTTGTTTCACTGACATTATTGGCGTTGCAATTCCACTGCATAAATAAGTACATATATATAATTGCGTTATTATTTAAAGAAATTATGGCATTGATACTGTTTTTGTAATTAAACTGCCAGTTCAAAGCGTCTGAAAAGTGTTTGTCTGCTTGATACCAGAAATGATCTATATATGTATTAAGATTTGCCCCGCTTGGAAAATATGCTGCGGGCGCCCATGATTACAGTTCTTGAGAATTATTCGTCTTTACCAATCTCATTTTGGTTCAATCTCCCTCTACTATTTCGGACGGGCAGTTTTTTTTTTTTTTTTTTTTAATCTTGAGCCACATGGAGGTGAAAAAAGAAGTCTGCAACAGAAGGACTTGTAACAGTAGCAGTTGAAGGAAGAGATTGGAACAGAAAGGCCAGTAGCAGTAGGGAGTAGCAGTAGCACCAGCAGATTGCCGACCACCACCTCCTCCTAATCAATACATCGGTGAACTCAGAAGGAGCCTCTTGATTTAGAGCACTGTTCTTTTGTGTCATGTCTTGCACAATTCACTTCTGTGTCTCAAGGACGCGTTGGCTGGGTCTGAAGGGTGTTGGAGGCGGGTGTGGGGAGGGTGCGAAACTCTATCCAGTCTTGTCGTAGGTCAAAAGGCTCCCAATCTCCCACCTCTCTCTCTCTCTCTCTCTCTCTCTCTCTTATTGAACCCTGTGCCATTTTGAACGGGCCATATTTTATGGCGTTTGATTTCATTGGCAAACGTTATTGATGTCATCTTATACATTCACGTGTATTTTATATATATATATATATATATATATATATATATATATATATATATATATTATATATATATATATATAGCGTGTGTGTGTGTGTGTGTGTTTGTATTCTAAAGAAAATTCAGAAGTCGCTTATTTATATTATAAAAATGTTCTTGGGAAGTTGTGATTACTCGAAAGACAGTTGGCCTACATATTCCTTTTCTAGTACCTGAATTTATTATTTGTTTGATATTGTCAGGCTTATACATACCTATACAATCACACATATACATTAATTTATCTTGCATTCCCATCTCATTATTGTCGTCTTTGTCTTGGGATTAACCGATAACACTGTTTCTCTTTCTTTCTCTTGCATTTTTTGTTTCTTCAAGCCTTTGCATCTGTTCCTCTCTCTTTTCAAATATTTAGTTTCATATTTGTATACCAAAACGTAGGCGTAGGAAGTCTTCATTCTATACTTACAAAAATTTTTATTCATTATTACTACCAATACTACTACTCTTCCGTGTTTTTTTTATCAGTGATCCAGTCTCATCTGTATGAACTCATTAATTGGTTTAAACAACATTTCAAGCTTTGTTGACAATGCTATTTAGCTTCCTCTCTCTCTCTCTCTCTCTCTCTCTCTCTCTCTCTCTCTCTCTCTCTCTCTCTCTCTCTCTCTCTCTCTCTCTCGGCAACTTTGCTCCTTGGGGAAACTAATTAATAGATCACGAAACTGGGCCATTAATTATTGTTTCCTCCGGAACCTTGGAACGGAAAATTAAAATCTGATTAGTTTGCTAAATTAACAATGGGCGAGAACTAGAGAGAGAGAGAGAGAGAGAGAGAGAGAGAGAGAGAGAGAGAGAGAGAGAGAGAGAGAAAGTTTTGGACGTCTGGTACAATGGATTTAGATCCTGATTTTCTTGGGTGGGGAAACTGGATGGTTGTTTGGCTAAGGGGAAATTTTTCCCTCGTATCT
This sequence comes from Macrobrachium nipponense, assembly GCF_015104395.2. Taxonomy (NCBI): domain Eukaryota; kingdom Metazoa; phylum Arthropoda; class Malacostraca; order Decapoda; family Palaemonidae; genus Macrobrachium; species Macrobrachium nipponense. The sequence goes on from NC_061101.1 coordinate 43,007,821, forward strand.
GAGGGGAGGTGTTTTTCAGGAGGAGAAGCGAACATTGAAATTGCCAGATGCTTCGAGGGGCATAATAGTACACGTTCGTTCATATTGCATCATGTTAAGATTAAGCAGGCGTGTGTTGGTCTTAAGATTTTATTCATCCTTTTTAAAGTTCACGTAAAAGAAAACTATTGTACCGGCCATGTTTGTCCGTCCGCACTTTTTTGTTTTTTGTTTTGTTTTTTTGTTTGTCCGCCCTCAGATCTAAAACACTTCCGAGGGTAGAGGGCTGCAAATTGGTATTTTGATCATCCACCCTTTAATCATCAAACATACCAAATTGCAGCCCTCTAGTCTCAGTGGTCTTAATTTTAGTTAAAGTTAGCCTTGGATCATGCATCTGGCAGCGCCTTTTAAATGCAAAACTAATTTTGTTATTTTAAAACTACTGTTTCAATGAAATTTTGTATTTGGTTTCTTCATAAATGCTTATGATGTTATTATATTTATAATGAACGTTTACCTTGATTTTCTGGAGACAATACATCATTCGCTTTGATAATAATTATAATTATATTTTTAATCTTCAGTTTTCCTGAGAC
>NC_061101.1:43013398-43015898 GCF_015104395.2 Macrobrachium nipponense
CTTATTCCTCTAAGGGGACGGTGGGCCCGAAGCAGTCTGTGTCGCCTGTGTCTGATTTGGGTATAATCCTGAATGACGGAGGCGTACCGTGAAATCTCTCTCTCTCTCTCCTCCTCCCTCTCCTCCTGCCGCCGTCCTATGCTGAAACAGATGGTGTTGATTGGTCGGCCGGTGGGTGGGTGGCTCCGTGGAGGCGGAGGAGGGGTTGGGGGGTCGGGGAGGAGGGGAGAGAGATTGTGTCCAAATTGGTGTAATTTCGAATTTGATGTCCGGCGAATTTCAAGTCGGACGTCCATGTCAGGTTCCCGAATGACGTCATTTGTTATAGTAGGTGTATGTTTGTGTATTCGTGTATTTTCTCTTGTTTTTCTGAATGGTGTTCTTATACGGTGTTTTTATTCTAAGGATTTAAGGGGATTGATATATTCCACGTGATTGTCAAAAGTATGCTTATCACAGAATTTTACCCTTTTTCCATATTTTTATTGTGTATTGTGACATTTTCGTAGGTTTGGTAAATATAACAGATTAGATAAGTTTTTTCTAGAGCATTTCTTTGACTACATATTGGCCATTCTTGATAAGAAACTAAGAAGGATGACAACTTTCAGTTATGGCCCCCAAGTTGTCAAATCCTCGAAATTTAAAGTCACGGTTGCCGTGACGTCAGATGGTCGAAGGATTGTTTAACTAACTGGCCGAGTGTTGAGGCTGGCCAGGCCTCAAATTGGTTTAAGTGGAATTTGCTGTGTCCCAGTGTTGTCGCGTTTGGATTTCCTGTTGCCCTTGCAACTTCCTCCTCCTCCTCCTCCTCCTCCTCCTCCTCCTCCTCCTCCTCCTCTCGCTTTCCTTTCCCTCTTCCAATCCCCTCCCTCTCCCTCTCCCTCTCCGCAGAATTCTTCCGGTGTAAGAGAGAAGAATTTGCTTGGTTTGCAAATACGACGGTTTTCCTCAAGGATGAGACTTGTATGTATGTATTTACATATGCATATATTTATGTGTATGTATTATTGTATATGTGTAAATTTCTGTCTCACATTGGGATCGAACCCAGGGCTTTCAACTGAAAGGCAAGACGGCTACCAAGCGGACCTTGCCTTTCAATTGAAATACCTGGGTTCGATCCTGATGTGAGTAAAAAGTTTAGATATGTATGTGAGTATTTCTTTGTATGTATAAATTTCTGTCTCACATAGGGGTCGAACCCAGACCTTTCAGTTACTTCTGTCGTGTGTGTGTATACATATATACTATATAAATATAATGTTTGATATATTTATATATATACATATATATAATGTTTGTATGTTATATGTAATATATATTGCAACAAATATATATATATATATATATATATATATATATATATATATATATATATATCATAGATATAATGTTTAGTTATGTATGTATATATGCCAACTATATATATATATATATATATATCTATATATATAATATATATATACACTAAATATATATATACATATATATAATGTTTGTATGTTATATGTATATTATGCCAACTATATATATGGATATATCATATATAGATATAAATATATACTATATATATAACCATTATATATATATACATATATATAATGTTTGTATGTATATTGTATAATATGCCAACTATATATATATATATATATATATATATATATATATATATATATATATATATATATATAGATATATATATATATAATGGGGAATGCAAAAGTAGCAATGCAGTGTAAAATTACTTGATATAGCAGAGTGTATTTATAGAGGGTATAATTCTCCCGGAGGGTATCCGAAACGAGAAAAATATTCATAGCCCGAAATGGGTTTTATCAGGAACGGAGCTGATTTTATTGCTGCTATTATTATTTTAGTGTCTAGGTTTGAATAGCCAATCGATATTTCTGATACTAGATTCACAGTTGACTTTATTTTTTGGTGCTACTTATGATATGGAAAGGATTTTGCTGATATTGTTTACATTGATGTAATTGATTTTTGCCGATAGCGCGTACGTTGATGTGATTGAATTTTGGCGGTGGCACGTAAGGTGGCATAATAGATTTTTGCCGATAGTAGGTACGTTGATGTAAATCGATTTTTGCCGATAGTACGCACGTTGATGTAATAGACTATTGCTTTTGAAAGTAAGTACGTTGATATAATTAATTTTACCGATATGATGTACGTTTATGTAACTGAGTTTTGCTGATATAGTATGTACACTGATGTAATCGATTTTTGCAGATTGTGCATACATTGTTGATGCAATTGATTTTTGTCGGAAGTATACTTTGATATTGATTTTTGCCGAGATGACTTACTTTGATGTAAATGATCTTTCCTGATAGTAGGTGTTGATGTCAAGATCTAGAGAATAATTGCGTTCTTTTGCGTTGATGTCGATTTTTGCCGATGGTACGTGCATTTTGAACCGTAATCCGTCGAAAGTTAAGTAGTATATTGCGAACGGCTGCAGAGATCAACGTAGGTG
>NC_061101.1:43020898-43025898 GCF_015104395.2 Macrobrachium nipponense
AGCGAGATGTCGGGAATAAGTAGAGGCGAGAGACGGATGATCATCTTCTTTTTTCTCTTTCTTCCTCCTCTTCTTCTTCTTTCGTCAATGTCAATTTCTCTTCAATTTCATCATTCTCATTATGTTGATACGGTTTCATGTTATTGTTTGTATTGTGAGTTTTTTTTCGTAAGATTTTGCTCACTTTTTCGAAGTTTTTTTTTCTTATTTCGTTTTCTGTTATCAATCTCTCTCTCTCTCTCTCTCTCTCTCTCTCTCTCTCTCTCTCTCTCTCTCTCTCTCTCTCTCTCAACCAAGACGATTGATTCTCCTTCCTCGTACCATTCTCCTATTCCATATTATGGTCAAGTTGTGGATGACATTTATAAATCTTGATATTATTTATTGTTCTCGTCTAATCTAAGGTATATATGGGGAGGGGGAGGGGGACGAGTACCTGTCTTTTAGACGGAGTTGCACGAGTTGCTGTACTCATATTACCCTGGATGGAGATCTATCTATCATGGTCGACCTATCACCTTTATTTGCTCTATTATTTAGTTTGTGCGTGCTACTCGTATCGTGTGATACTCTTCGACAAATTGCCGTAACGATAGTAGTATTAGTAGGAAGTACAGAGAGAGAGAGAGGAGAGTTATTACTTGAGTGTGGGGGAAATCAGAGGAGAGGTTCATTGCACCAACGAACGTTCCCAATAAACCTTTGTTGCATTACGTCCTGCTCGCTGGTATGTTTTTGTTGTTTTGTTCCACAACCCCCCGCCCCCCTCCACCTTACCACCACCAGAGTTTATGCTAATCTGCGATTGAAATATGATACGCTTGCAAATTAGGGATATCCCGATCGGTTTTGTAATTGGGTGCGGAATTTATGATCGGCCAGCTCTAAATGCTTAGGGAGGAGGGGGCCTCGTTTGCATTTTGTATGATCCCTCACAAAATAGCTTAGTTTGCTTGGTTTGTGTTTGTGGTTTGTAATAATAATGATTAATAGTAATAGATGACCACCTGCGTGTGTTTCGAGGAGCAAGCGTAAACAAACAACGGAAGCAGATTATCTTTCCTTGTCCTTTGGAAATTTATGACGCCGCCTTCCTGCAAGCTAGGAGACAATCATAAAGAGAATAGAGGAGAAGACTCTCTACAAGCCGTTGTTACAGCAGTTATTGTTATTGTTAAATCATCTTATTATTTATTATTATTATTATCCATCCACACACTTATTTCACACACAGGGGCGCTGCTCCAAAATGTGATTCTTCGAAGATTTGTTACAATGGTATTTGGAGGTGTGAGATTGCTAGGCATACTTCTCTCTAAACCAAGTTGCCACGTCATCTTTTGTTTATTATTTTCTTCATATTCGTTCTCTCACTCACTCTGTTGGGTTCTCCGGCCTCATTTTCAACCACTGCTGCATGTATGTATTTATCCTTGAGGTTTGTCGTAAGTTCCAAAAGCATTCACCTAACCTGTTGCGTCTGACATGGTCCGTGTCCCCTCTGGTTATGTCCCTCTACAGTTGAGTAACTACCACGTACGCGATTAACTGCTTAGAGAATGATATCGACCTAATGCAAGGTCTATCATCATTATCGTTGTTATTACTGTTATTTGTGAGATATTTCCTGATATCACTGTATGATAATTTATTAAATGACCAGTTATTATTTTTATTGGCTAGACTTTCCGTCATTCCCTTGGAGTTTTAAGAACCCACTCATCATAGATGATAATGATAGTAATAAACACAGTGGGAGTGATGATACTATTTCCTCTCACTGCCTCAGCTGCTGTTGATGTGGCTCCTGCTAATAATTGTAATAGTAATGATAATCGCTAATTAGTTTAATACCCATTGCAATATTGCGTGTTAGATATTGATAAGCTTATAAATACCCTCCCCCTCTCCCGCCACACCCACCTCCATCACACACACACACACAAATATAGAAAAATAAAAAGAACTGTATCGACAAATTACAAGGATTTGTTCAATAATGGTAAATTCCTAAGTATATGTAGGATTTTTGTTGTAGGATATTTATGATTTACGTTGTAGGATATTTATGATTTATGTATGTATGTATTTATAAAGTTTTTGCCACGAAGGAAAAAATTGAAAAAGCGAGATAGCCGAGTACTTTCGGTCTTGTTCCGACCCTTTACTAAGGCAAACTTTGTCTTAGTAAAGGGTCGGAACAAGACCGAATTATCTTTAATTTAAATCTGTACTCGGCTATCTTCGATTTTTCAGTTTTTTTCCTTCGTGGCAAAAACCTTTATTTATACATATAGCATCACGTTTTATATACTTCGTGATCAAGTTATTCATGTATGTATGTATGTATTTGCGCACGCCTACCAAAAGCTATAAGTATATATAGATATATATTTATGACCGTGATATCGCCGTCATATGAAATACATATGATCTCAGTGAGCGAGGGAGAGAGATAAATGAAGCTAGGATTCAGGCTTTCGGCCTCTGTCCTAAGCTGTTGTCGAGGTCCATATCCTTTTTTATAGCGACCGAATCTTAGGGTAAGATGTTTTCCCGTGAGCCGGCGAGAAAGATTTTGCCCGACAGTTGTCACCAGCTATGCCGAGTTTTTTTTTTTTTTTTTTTTTTCCCTTTTTTTTTTTTCTCCTCTCTCTATCTACCTAAACTGGTTTTTTCCATATGCGTGTTGAATTTAAGAGAGTACTATGGGAGCGGATTTGAATAATCTCTTATATATCTCTTGTCTTTGTAGGGTTCAGCCAACAGGGTATATAGTGTTCTCTCTCACACTAGGTCTGTTGTGTGTCTAGCTATTTCCACGGTTCTCTGTCTCTTTCGCGAGCTCTCTCTCTCTTTCTCTCTCTCTGTAAAATAGTATATATATATATATATATATATATATATATATATATATATATATATATATATATATTATATAGATATATATAAGTTTACTCTCCTTGCAAACCGTGAACATTCAACACCTCTTAAAAGCTGTGTTTATTATTACTCTCACTTTAAGACCTTCAGCTACCTACTACTTGCTTTACTGCGGCTTTCATTTTTCTTCACGTCTCGTTTTGCTATTGTCTTCCTCGAGGCGAGAACTCACTCTCTCATCCCTTTCCTCAGACACAAGACTTCTCCCTCCTCTTTCTCTTCCTCTTCTTCTTCTTCTTCTTCTTCTTCTTCTTCTTGACGCAACCGGGATGTCGTCTGTTCGCTTTTGATGTCGCCTGAAAGACCGAAGAGATTATGGAATAGCAAGAGAAGTTTGCTAATGTTTTATTTTCTTGTTTTCGTTGATGCTTTTGTAACTGTTATTCCTCGAGATTTTAGCTTTCATGATTGTAATCAGTGGATGCATAAACCGCTTATTAGTCTCAATTCTCTCTATTCTCTTCCCCGCCTCACCCTGTGGACCCAAGTGCAGACAAACGCACACATACGTACTTGCGTGTGGGCGAATATAAACTTGAACATCTTGAGTGTTTTTTATAAAGGCTGTTGTATTTATATAGATTTTGTAAACTTGTCTTATTGATAGTCCCTTGGGTCAAAGCGTCACCGTGCGTCCTGAATTTTTGGTTTCCGTGGGTCGAGTCTATGAGTCGACGAATTTCTTATTAACAAAGTAATTCTCCTTCGGTTAACATACATGAAATTATAATAATTCCGAGATAGAGGGAATTAGATATTAAAGAACATTTGTAGCTTAAAGCTTATATATGAATCACGGTGATATGATAAAGTTCATATATATATATATATATATATATATATATATATATATATATATATATATTATATATATATATATAATTCGCTAGTTATTCATTCCGGTAGACACAATAAACTCTCCCAATCGGAAATGAGTGAAGAATACCTCCCTCCATTTTAGTATTCGAACTCCCCCATGCGAATGCGTATGCTTTGTGAAATATGCAATATAATTCCCGAAATGTTGCTCTCTCTCTCTCTCTCTCTCTCTCTCTCTCTCTCTCTCTCTCTCTCTCTCTCTCTATCATTACTCGCCTTTCCAAGAGGCTTACCCTTCCTCTTATTCTTCTTCTTCTTTTTCTTCGTCTTCTGCTTCTTCCTCCATCCCATCGTTCAATTACGAGGGCAAAAGGAAATATTGCACCGTTCGTAAAAGGCTTTGTAAAGACTTTCTGAGTGGGACTTTTGGAAACTGGGGCCGTTATTTGCGTTCGATATTTTTTGTTGCTCGAAAGGGTTTGTTTATAATATTGCAACACCCGCATCCACACTTATCTCTCTCTCTCTCTCTCTCTCTCTCTCTAACGCGGTAGGAGGAGTAGAATAGACTTTCGCTTTGTTCTCTGTTTCTGGTATATATACATATATATATATATATATATATATATATATATTATATATATATATATATATACATACATACACACATACACACACACACACATATATATATATATATATATATATGAATAAGAAAATCACTCTTGCACTTCTTTTTATAAGATAAATATTCAAAATGGTTTTATAAAATAGAATGAATTCAAAAACTAATTTTGCTAATATACATATGATATTAATTTGGAGGGTTTTAGAATTGATTTCAGGAAGTTATTAGTGTTATCTGGGCCGTTGGTAAAACATATTTTTATGTTTTAAAGTAAAACAGTGGTTGACGTTTGGCCTACTGATTTTAACCACATTTGTTAATGAAGGGTGAGAAGATAATACTGTCATTATTAACTCGTGCAGATGTTTTCTGAATGACGTTAACAGTCAGCATCACAAAATCAAGTTATTGTGGAAAGAGAATGATGATAATAAAAAAAACTAACTTGTTGAGACGTCATGCTTTCAAAGGAGTTCTGAACAAAATAGGCACCTCTTATTATTGAGGGTAGGATGGATACCTTCTCCGGAGAGGCGTAATAGACTTTTTCTGTAGATGTGTTTAGAATTTTAAATGCAATCCACTTATCAAAATGTTCGTAGAGCTTCTA
>NC_061101.1:43030898-43048398 GCF_015104395.2 Macrobrachium nipponense
AATTGTTTGTTTTATGAAGAATCACGTCCCATGAATTAATTAGGTTGCTGTTTCAAACGTACTCAGGCTGTTATATATGCATATGTTTGTTAATAAGCGAATGCCACAGGAAAATGATAGGCAGAAATTCAAGCCCTTTCGTCTTTATTAAGACACTGTCAAGGAACGAATGTATACATACACACATACTACATACAAGTACGTTTATCTTATTACACAAAAACACAAGCGTATATTTTCTGTGTTAGGTCGCAAATAATTCATTAATACTGCGATAACCTTACCTAGTGAATCATTTAGATTCAAAGGAAACCTTATCGATGTGATAAATGCTGCTGCCCTGATGAGGATTAAGACCTACGCAATAGGTCACTGTCACGAAAGTTGTTGTACTGGCACACAGTGCATATGGCCGAAAGTTGGTTGGGGTAATATATTTGTGTAATTAATATTTATTGTAATGATATGTTTGTGTAATTCATTATACAGTCATTTTAACCACTAAAACACATTTTTCCACATACGTGCATACATTTTTAAGTACATCATGTATGTTTATATATACCTTTATATATATATATAGATATATATATATATATATATATATAATAATATATAATATTATAATATATAGTATATGTATATATATATATGATATATAATATATATATATATATATATATATAAAGGTATTAGCCACGTAGGAACGATAGACAACGGAGTAGCTGTAAGATCTTTCGACTCAGCGTCCTTTACCTAGCAGACAAACTAAGTAAAGGACGTTGAGTCAAAGATATTGAAGCTACTCCAGTGTTTTCACTTTCCTTCGTGGCTTATACCTTTATTCATCCATTTATCACGTTCCAAACTTTCGTGATTCAGTTTTATATATATATATATATATATATATATATATATATATATATATAGATATATATATACTATATATATATATTAGATATATATATACTATATATACATATATCATATATATATATATATATATATATATATATATATATATATATCTCATGCATACATACATACATATGACACGTTATATATTTATATATATTCTATATACATATGTATGCGTATATATACGAATATTTGTATAAATGTTATATATGTATGTGTGTTGTTGTTAAAAGAAGGAAATTACCTTCTTGGGAAGGTATTTGTAGGATTCATATGAAATAAGACGCCAGCTCCCAGGTGCGAGATGCGTTCATTTGGCCAAATGAAAGAAGGCAAACGGCTTTCTTATTAGAGAGCGATTATGGAAATCAGATTGCCGTTCCCCAATAATGCTTGTTTAAGATTATTGGCGAAGGAATCTTTATGGGGTCATTTAGGGTCATTCCTTAATGGCCAGGGACGCTGAGAGGAGGGTTTCTTTCGATTAGTTTTTATGATCGCCCTTATGTAAAACGTGCGTACAAATGTATAAAGATGCATGAAATGTAGAAGTACCATATGGAACAAAGTGAAATGGCCATTCGCTGGCAGATTAAGCTTTTATAGAATGGAATAACCGTATGTGAAAAAGGGGAGCCAGAAAGCCAAGAAAATAACGATGGAAGGTAAATGAGGATATAACAATTTTAAATACAAAAACACAAATATTTGTATGGCGCTTGGAAGGAGTATCACAGTCATTATTGAATATTGTAATGCCATTGTTGTATCCGTGTTGCCCCTAAATGCATAAATTATACAATACATGTGATTTACAACAACGGCCATTCCATGGAAACATCACCGGTTTTAATATTTATTTTGATTTCATATTTCGATAATTTGTATTTTTGCTTTTTCTTATCTGCAGTGGATCATTAGTTGAAGACGATTTCTTGTTTTTAGTTTTTGTATTAGAGTTCGTATATATGATATATATAGATTCTATATATATAAATATATATATATCAGTATATATACATGTATATACTATACTATATATAGTATATATGTGTGTGTGTGTGTGTGTGTATGTATATATATATATATATATATATATATATATATATATAATATATATATATATATATATATTATATATATATATACCTTATATAATACTGTACTTTAATGTGTATGTATATACTGTGTATATATACATTGATTGATTGTAGGAGTGCCTTGGATGAATGATTGTGGCGAAATGAAATATAGGAGCATAATCATTTCTCTGCATACAAAGAAAGGGCCAAACTTAGACTGTAGTAGAGGAAGAACCGTGTGACTTTAAACTAGAGAGAGGTTGTATAGATGATGTCGTCTTGTTAAATAGATAAGTGGGAAGTTTTATAGTGAAGAAAAAGAGTGAATGTGGGATAAATGGACCTAGAATAAGTTTCTGATAGAATTATTAGAGGATATAAGCCGGGTATTGAGGATATATGATATTGAATATATATCATTTATTGAGAGTAATTTAAATTCTTCTTTATTATGGAAGTGTGGAACTACGTATACTCTGTTTTTTTCCATCTGTCCATCCGCCTGTGGTGTTTTCGCATGGTAACACTGCGTCCGGGGCTTTAAATATTTACGCTATGTGTAAGTTTTAGGTAAATAAAAGGATATCTGGGTTTACATTTGCAACTGAAAAGTGTTTTAATAATTTATTTTATGCGAATTACACCGTTAATATTCGAAATAGGGTTATTATTATTGTTGAATGTAAGCTGAATGTAACTATCTAAAGCCCGGGCTGCAGTAATACCATACGCATACACCACAGGCGGATGGACAGATGGAAAAAAACAGAGTATAGTCAGGAGACTGGTTTTATATAAAAGAAGGTTTTAATCTGTGTGTGTTATGTCACCATGGCTGTTTAGTATCTTTATTAATGGAGTCAAGCAAGAATTTAGAGAAAAGGCAGCAGATATTGTAGGTCCAAAGTAGTGGGATAAAAAATTGAGCCGCCAGGACTGGGAATAGTGGGAAGAATTTGCAGAAACTTGTGAATGTTGGTTGTATTTGTAAGCTGATGGTAAAACTAACAAATAATGAGGCTAAAATGATGGTAAATGGAAACCGGGAGGATATAGAAATGAATGTTAACAAAGATGGTGGAAGAAGATTAGCTCTTGGTTCGTGTAATGGAAGTAAGCATTTTGGATGATGATAGGATGAGAATAGAGGTGGAATACGAATAAATAAATTCAGAAAGGAATCAGGGTTTCTGAATGAAACTGAGAAGAAACTGGAAATGTCTGTGAGGGGAAGAGCAACTTCACTCGGGCAAAATGTATCTGAATTCAACAGACATTTGCTTATATGAGATGAAGTAGACTGAAATCCTTCTTTGTGTTGAAGGTTTTGTTTCAACTGCACCCTAACCCATCACGCCTTCAGTCGAACCCCACTAGGGGATTTAGGGTTTCATATGGGTTCACGACTTTGTAGTGACAGGCGGATCCATTAATGTAATATATGTAATATATTATATACATTATACATATATATATTGATAGAGAGAGAGAGAGAGAGATAAATCCAGTGGTACTTTAATACGTTAGTAGAATATCGAAAACTATTTGCCACCCTCCCACCGGCTCAGGACTTTTCTGATAACGCGCGAGTGTCAACTTGGGCCCCCAGGGAGGGTCATTAAAATCCAACTGAAAATTCTCGCTTTTTGGGTCCTCTCTCTCTCTCTCTCTCTCTCTCTCTCTCTCTCTCTCTCATGTATAACGAAAATTCCAATGAAACTACTCTTATCTTTCTCTCTTTTTGTTTTTGTTTTTAGAATAGGGAAAACTGATAAAAGGTCTGCCATATTCTCTCTGTTCTGTACTCTTATTGTGATAAAGAAATAGAAGTATATTTCGTCTCTCTCTCTCTCTCTCATATTTTTTACGAACTTGGGCTGTTTGCATTCCATTAAATGAGATGGGCATTGCAGCGGAAGAAGGATTATTTCCGAACATTTTGCGTTATTGGGGTAGAAATTCATCGAAGGCTTGCGCTGTTATTGGGCTGGGGGGATGAGATTTGCTGAAGGGGAGATAGTGGGCGGGGAGGGGATTGAGAGTGGATGGGGTTGGGGGATTGGAGTGAGGGGGGTTTATGGGAAAGGGAGAAGGAAGGCTTCATTTGCTGGTTTGGGTGAAGAGGACAAAAGTACGAAATGATGACGGCACGTGTATGTGTGTGGAGAGAGAGAGAGAGAGAGAGAGAGAGAGAGAGAGAGAGACTTATTCAAAGATATGAAAATCACATAGGTGAAGGTGAAAGCTTTCACTTAAGTGACGGAATGTTTTAGGAATAAAATGGGAAACATTGCCGAGAGAGAGAGAGAAAAAGAGAGAGTTACAAGGATTAGGATGTCTCAAAGACTTTTTTAGTCCATTCGATTGAGACATCTTGTGCTCAGTTATCTGTAGGAGCAGGTTTTAATCTTCATTCACAGTGTCCTAATGATTTTGTCTAGCTTTCTTTTAAACTATTCCACACTGTTGCTATTTGGAACTTCTGGTGGCAGGTTATTCCACGTGTCACGTATCTTGTATGTAAAGAAGTTCCCACAATGGGATGTGTTGTATCTCGTCAGCTCTAGTTTCCATCCATTATTTCTTGTCTGATTTTCATTTAACGTAAATAGGTTACTGTCTACTTTTGTTTTGCCTTTCAGTATTTTGAATGTTTCTATTAGTTGTCCTTGCAATTGTGTTTCTAAACCATACATGTTCAGGCTCTCTAGACGTCTTTGGTAACGTATTGTCCTAATGGATGGAATTAACTTTGTGGCTCTTGCTTGTATCCCTTCTAATCTATTTATGTTCTTTCTTAGTGTTGGTGACCAAAACTGTACTGCATATTCAAGATAAGGTCTAACTATTGATGTGTAGAGCTGCAGCACCGTTTCCTTGTTTCCGTATTTGAACTGCCTCTTTATGCATCCCACTAGTTTCTGTGCCTTCTTTTCAGCTTTTATGTGCTGTTTTGTGGATTTTAAGCCCTTGGTAATAATGACTCGAAGGTCCTCTTCTTGCTCTACACTATTTATGTCATTCCCAGGTAGCATGTAGTTGGCATGAGGGTTGCTTGTTCCTATTTGTAACATTTTACACTAATCCAAGTTAAAAGGCATTTGCCATCTTTTTGACCACTCTCGTATTTTCTTTAGATCATTTCTTAAACATTCTAGTGTCTCTGGGTCTGCTGCATTTACACACACACACACAGAGAGAGAGAGAGAGAGAGAGAGAGAGAGAGAGAGAGAGAGAGAGAGAGAGAGAGAGAGAGAGAGAGATTGCAACACCTGTCTCGTCATTGTAGCATTAGTGAGAAAAAGCCTCTTGCCGCCTTTAATTCAGAAACTGGAAGGAATATAGTTTGCGTTTTGAAAGAGAATTCGTCTTCCTGCCTTCTTATTCAGAGTGAGAGAGAGGAGGATTCGTGTATCCTTCCTTCAGAAGAGATTTTTGTTAGTTTATTGTTGGAATAACTTTTGTTTTTATTTCAGAGATTAGATTGAAAAAAAAAAAAGTAATACTCCTAGAAATTCGTATGTTTAAAAAAAAAATGAAAAAAAAAAATTTTTTTTTTTTGTTTTTTTTTCCTTTTTAACGAAGAGAGCGAGAGACACAGATAGTGTGAATTTGTGTGCGCATATGCATGTGATAGAGAGAGAGAGAGAGAGAGAGAGAGAGAGAGAGAGAGAGAGAGAGAGATAATCACCATGTTCTCGAAAGAAATAAAAGTGTTTTATTGATCTAGAGAAAAAGAAATTCCTTTTCTTTTTTTATTTTGAGATTGAAATAGAGGGAATCCTCTATTACTAGCCTGTTGAAAATTCTACCCTACAGATAGCGAGTTAGTAGAGCTTAAATAGTTTTTCTTAATTAAGGTTCTGGGCATTGAGTGTCCAGTTTTTTATCTGTACTTTTTTTTGTGAAAGGTTCCTAGAACTCCGGTTCTTGGTTTGCTGTCCTTTCATTAAAACCAACAGCCTGTCGCATCTTTCCTTGTAGAGAAGTGTGTGATCGCTTCCTTATATTTTAAATAAATATAATTTCTTTTTATTCATATTTATTTTTCATTGCTGCAAGATGCTATGTACAACAGGTGCTATATGATGCATTAAGGTTGCTTCGTGTGTGTGTGTGTGTGTGTGTGTGTGTATTCTTGTTAATTAAAGTTTTTGTTATGAAGGTTTTTTTTTTTTTACTTTTAAAAAGTATCCATGAGTAAAGTTTTCAGAGGATCCCCAGTTGGAATTTTTAAAGAGGAATAGCTAGGTTTGCTTATAAGGCTCCCTGGAGATAGTCTGATCAAGGCCATAGATCCAGCATCCTCATCCCAAATTGTGGATCCAAGCAATGAAACATTGAAACTTAAAAAAAAGAGAAAAAAATTGTAAAAGAAACATATTTAAGATATCTTCATATAGTTTCGCCGCGTCTTCATTGTGGAGATTTTTTTTTCGGTTCATGGTTGTTCATTGTGTTATGGTTATCAGTTGGTATTGGGAACAAAGAAAATAACCTCAAGCGATCAGTATTCCGTCAAAATGCATGCCTTTATATCATTTTAAACGCTGGTCCTGTCACAAGGGCAGTGCTTTGCTTGCGAGCAGCACTGCTCTCTCCTTGTGGTTTGGTGGTGCTCTTTCACAGAGGTTAAAGTTGTTGTTGCAGCTCTTTGCAGTCCTTGGTAAAACTTACAAAGTGATGAGCAGCGCTGTGCTAGACTTCTCCTCAGTTATCAAGCTGATCAGGTGATTATACGTGCATAGCCAGACATTGATGCCTTATATATTTCCTTTGCTTTTAGTCGTATTAATTACTTTATCTTACTGTTTAGATTACAGCTGAGTAATGTGTGCTAATCTTTGATACAGTATATTTAACATTAAAAGAATTCAATGGGTTATTTTTTTTTTTATTGTAGTGGGTCTGGGTCATGGATGTTCTGGTTAATAACCCTCTTCATTTACAGCAGCATATAATTTTATACGTAAACAAATTAAGTATGCATTCGAGTATGAGGAGCATCTTTTTATTTTGATTAATTAGTGAGACATACTGCGATCCAAAAAAATTCCTTTGGGGCTCAACAAATTATCGTTCATATGCGTTTGTGCGTGTGTGTGTAAAAGAGAGAAGAGAGAGAGAGAGAGAGAGAGAGAGGAGAGAGAGAGAGAGAGAGAGAGAGAGATTGCTTCCATTACAATCTGTTGTGTGCTCTTCGCTGTGATTTCTTAATCACGGTTTTATCAAAAATTGAAGTTGCGTTTTCTGGAAAGTCATTTTATATTTTTTATGTACTTCACAACATACTGAATGTTATGGGTAATGTAATATTTTAAAAAGCACACATCTAGTATACCAGACTGAGACTGTACGAGACATAATGGACATGTTCAGAAGAATCTGTTATTATTATCTCCGTTAATCCCTCATTAATTTTTTCTCATTAAAACACCACATTTATAAAACTTCGCTTTTTACATCATCACAGAGAATGACCTGTTTTTCTTTGCTGTTTTTCATTTATCTTAAAAACCTTTCAGTAATATCAGTGTGGTAAGAGCAGACATATTCTGTGTTGCGTGGAATCATGGATGCATCTGTAATTTGCTATAAGAGTTCCACAAATTATCGGTTATGTTCTTTGCACTTTATATTATTAGTCAGTATTTTAGGTAGTATAATAGACATTGACAAAATTTCGAATCTTATATGGAAAGGCCTCCATAAAAAGGATTAGATATTTGTAGTTTTATTTTTTCAAATGTTCAACAGATTCTGTGTTTTCAGTAATGTTAATTCAAGAAGAAAGCATAATGAATGTGAAAACCGTTATATATTTGTTTGTAAAATGCGTTAATTACTTCTTAATAGATATCCGAGACCTGCAGGCTTTGTAATTGTTTGTGCAGGTAATTTAAAATGTTAATGGGACTTGAAACAAACCGTACTTATTAGACTGCTGTACAGTCAGGTTATAATGATGCTCTCATATAATTACTAATAAAACCTGTAGACGCTCATTTAGGCGACGAATTAGAAGATGAATAAGAAAGGGGAAAAAATCATTCATTGATGGCGAGACCCTGATATAAAATTCATTCCTAGAAAGAAAAAGGGGAGGAGGGAGTGAGGGGTCTAGTGAAAAAAAAGGTGTGTGTGTGTAACGCAATCAGAGGTTTCTTTAGAAAATGACTGTGACGCCACGATCTCTCTCTCTCTCTCGTATATAAATGGTTTTATGCATCTTCTACCATGCTTCTGACAAAAAACAAAACAGTATTTCTAGTATTGTAGTTTCCTTGTATTTTACAAAGTTTCTTCTTTTATTTATCTTCGTTACTTCTCTCTCTCTCTTCTCTCCTCTCTCTCTCTCTCTCTCTCTCTCTCTCCATCTCGTCTCTCTCTCTCTCTCTCTCTCTCTCTCATGGCTTCCTCATTTACAAAACTCCCCTTCGCCCATATTCTCTCCTCCTTCTCTTCCTCCCATTTTGTTATTTGTAAAGAGTCTTGCAATAAACTTATTGGGTGTGGCATTTACAATGTTTCTTTTTTACCAGCCTGTTTTTTTTTCTACCTTATTTCCTTATTCTTTTTCTTTTCCTTTTTTCCGGTTATTCCGATTTCTTTCCTTCCGTCCGATGTTTTTTTTAAGTATGTTTTTATAAACGTTTTCTTTATATTCTATTCACACTGCACAATTACTTCTTTTCTTTTTATCAAGATATTGTCTGAGTTTTCCTTATATTTTTTCGTCAGGGTGAACTTTTCTTTTCATTTTTGGTCACCTCTTGAAATATTTTTCTCACCTCTTTGGTGGTTTTCTTGTTTTCTTTTCTTTCTTCCTTTTTATAATATTTGCTATTTATCACTATTTTGTCCTCTTTCTTTCACATCTCTTTCATACGTAGATAGTCTCGCTTTCCAAAGTTTCCAGTTGGGTCCTTGTTTTCGAAATAGTCGTGAAAAGTTTTTCAATGTGGTCGAGAGAGAGAGAGAGAGAGAGAGAGAGAGAGAGAGAGAGAGAGAGAGAGAGAGAGAGAGGCGGGGTCGGCTTCGTCAGTGAAAGTTTTGAATAGGAATATGTCTTTGGAGAGAGAAAGAGTAAGGGAAAGCGAGTGCGTGTATTTGACATGGTTCTGAATAAAACTTCTGGTTTAGTTCGTGTGTGTGTGTGCGAGAGAGAGAGAGAGAGAGAGAGAGAGAGAGAGAGAGAGAGAGAGAGAGAGGTGAAACAAGCCAACTGAATTAGAAGGAAAATGATGGGTGTGTCTGTGAATTTGTGGTTGAATATGTTAAGAATTAATCATGCTCTCTCTCTCTCTCTCTCTCTCTCTCTCTCTCTCTCTCTCTCTCTCTCTCTCTCTCTCTCTCCAATTACCTACCAACAGCCTGATACATAGTTCACTGCTAAAGTTAACAGATGACTACCTGATTTTCAAGGACGCGCCCAGGCTGTTCCTTGTTAGCCTGTTTCCAGGATCGGACGCAGGTTCCAGAGAGAGAGAGAGAGAGAGAGAGAGAGAGAGAGAGCAAATATCTTGCTCGAGAGAATCGGGATAGAACTTTGGCAGCGGAAGTTTTATCGTGGTCTCCCTCAAAGGGATTGCAAAAAAAGTAATAATAATAAAAATAAAATAAATAAAAATGAAGATACAAAAAATTTTGGTACTCTCATGGACCTTTATGGAGTGCAGACTATGTTTGTTGGTTCGTTTGTTTATTTTGTTATTGGATTTGTTTGTTGTTGTTGTTTTGTGTGTGTGTGTGTGTGTGTGTGTGTGTGTGCGTGTGTGTGTGTGTGTGATACGGAGCAGTTTTTATTCATGTAAATTTGTGTGACATTGGTATCCTAGTCGAAAACAATATATATATATTTTGTTTTTTTGCATTTTTTTTCTAACAATATAGGAACAATTTCTAGAGGTTTAATAATATATGTTTCGTTCATTCAATTTTTATTTTCAGCAAGTAATTGTATTTCGTAGAGACGATACATCATATATTCACTTTATAAAAAATAAAATTATATCCAAATAAAAAAATTACGCAGTCCATCACGAGATAAAGTATTACAAAGCTAAAACCGATACAATACGTTGGGTTCTCAGAAGCTTCCATTAAATCAAACAAATAGCCAGATGAATAAATTAAAAAGATCCCAATAATTTGAAGCTAACTCAAATTCAGATAAAAATATATAGGTTTTCGTCATATTGAGCTTTTTGAAGAAAAGATTTAAACATTCACCCAGGAATGGAAACGTTTGATGACGTTTGTTCTTTGTGGAAATGAACGTTTGTTGTGGGAAATGAAGGTTTTGAGAGAGAGAGAGAGAGAGAGAGAGAGAGAGAGAGAGAGAGAGAGAGAGCGATTAATGCGTGGTCGCTATTCACGAGTTAGTCTTGAATTATGAAACTAAATTGCTCTATCCCATGGGAGGTGCAGGGATTCTATTGTCAGCGTTGATGAGAGAGAGAGAGAGAGAGAGAGAGAGAGAGAGAGAGAGAGAGAGAGAGAGAGAGATCTTTCATTGTTTTACTTTCATTCTGACGTACCCAGAACAAGGTCGACTTTCAGTAAATGGGTTTTCTTTATTTATCTTCCATTCGAGATCTTGTACATATTTTGAAAGTTTTTTTTCTGAATATAAATGAAACTTACAATTTACTGTATGTTGTAGATACAACACAAGGGATTATGAAGTTTAATAACTAGGATGAAAAATGATTTTTCAGCGTAATCCTCGAGTATTCGTGATCTACATGTGGATTGTGATTGAATATTTCTATAAATGAAATTTCAGAGAATTTTGTGGTCGGGAATGACACTAAAGAAAGGCCATACCAGTTGACCCTTGCAGTGGTCACAGTGACCTCTTAAACGTTTTCATTTCATATTGTTTTAAGACGCTACTTATCATTCAAGGTCTTAGAATCCGAAAAGAAATAAATTCTAGAATTGACCCCATTACAATTTTCGAAAAAGGTTGGGTTC
The DNA here is from genome assembly GCF_015104395.2 of Macrobrachium nipponense. NCBI lineage: Eukaryota > Metazoa > Arthropoda > Malacostraca > Decapoda > Palaemonidae > Macrobrachium > Macrobrachium nipponense. Next base: position 43,041,878 of record NC_061101.1, read on the forward strand.
GAATACTCCTGGGAAAGTCTGGTTTCTTTATTCGTTTCCTTTGGATTTCAAGGTTTTCAGTGGGAAGCACATCCAGAGTTTGGGGGAAAAAGGAGTTAAGAGATAAATACGTGCATCAAAATACTCGTAATTTAACCGTTCCCATATTGCACAGTTAACTATTTACTCATTATTTCGTTTTTAGTTTAGCTTATTTTTAATCACCAGTCATTGGACATTATTTCATTAACCAGAAGTTGTGATCTATACTACGTTGTATAACGAATTTCTCTTGATATCCTTTTACATTTGATGAATGATTGCAATTTCATGCCATCAAGGACTAAGCGAAGCACCATATTACCGAGACAGCGTGGGAAACAAACAAAAAAGTTAAAAATGCGCCGAGGAGAGTTTTCTGTAAGAAACTCTCAGCCACGGCCTATGAAACTCAGCCACGGCTCGGTGGTGGCCTGCGTTGTAGGTGCCAGACGCACAATCATGGCTATCTTTAACCTTAAATTAAATAAAACTACTGAGGTTTGAGGGACCTGGGGCCATCGCCGTTTGTGCGGAGAGAGAGAGAGAGAGAGAGAGAGAGAGAGAGAGAGAGAGAGAGAGAGAGAGAGAGAGTTGCCTAACCTCAAATTCCCATTAGAATTGTATAATGTTGTAAGCAAGTTGTATAATAGGATCACTTGACTTCAGATTTGCAGAAGCATGACTTATTGACAGAGGGAGAAAGAAAATTCAAAGAGAGAGAGAGAGAGAGAGAGAGAGAGAGAAGAGAGAGAGAGAGAGAGCACTGAACTCCCTCACGTGGCCTTCTCATGAACATGACGTTAATTGAGCTGCGAGGGCGCCATTAGACGGAATTACGTTTGTAAGATTATTATGGCTGGTATTGTTCCTGGTTGATGTGTCCCTACGAATGGCCTCGTTGCCGGAAATTTAGCTGCCTTCGTGAAAGCGTTGCCGGAAGTAGAAATGGAATTTTAAGTATTGTGGAATGCTTTTGTCAAAGAAAGGCTTTATTCTTGTTTAGTCTTGGATTAAGGTATTATCACATTTCCTTTTTATTTTTTTTATTTTTTTTTTTTCCTCAAGCGGAGGGGGGGATTTTAAGAAGGAATTTCAAGTATTATACCTTATTGCAGAGAATTTTTTAAATTTTTGTTTTGAATTCGGAATGTTCTAATTATTAATTATTCGTATACACATATTTTTTCAACTTCATGATATTTCCGAAGGCTCTGTAATAGATTTTTATTATACTGAATTATGGGGGTATCAATACGGTTATAAATTGTTTAGATTAAAATTTTTTTTTTTTTTATTTAATTGTTTGTCCTCCTTGCATTTTTGGAGAATTTAGCAAAGTTCCTGCATACAGAAACTTAGCTGTTGTGAATTTCGTACATGTACATCTGTTGCAGACATACTACTTTATCTCCTTTCCCACCGTTATCCCTACACTAAAGGGTCGGTTGCCTGATGCCCCTTTCCTTACGGCATCAGGCATGATTTTTAGTTTGGTAAAGGGGTTCTTACTACCGCATGCCCTTGCTGTCATCAACCACAGTTATTGGCGGTGGGCCTAGCCTTTTACTAAAAGAGTAAGACTGCAAGGCAGCAGCTGTCCTTTTAGTAGCCTTTTACGTCACGCAGGACCTTCGGTGATAGTATTCTTATACCCCTACCACTGGGTGCTGACATACTACTTAATCTGCACCCTCTTAAATGCCGGTAATATAAGAGAGGATGGTGACGGCAACCCCTACTGGTGATGGAGCAGAGAATACGGAAAGGAGTCTATTGTTACACATTGTCTTGTATAGAAATAACAGTATACATCATATTCGTACTCACAAGTCTCTTGTTCCTACAAACAATTACCACTTAATGCATACGCAAAAACCAAGATGCGTTCATTAAAAAAAAAAAAAGTTTGTTTTATTCATGCACATGTATGTTGCCAGCATAACGTTAAGTAAAGCCTTCATATATTCAGACACCCGCGGACCTGCACCAAATATCTGACCATAATCAAAGCTGTTTTCCCACGCATACTACGAGTAGTCAACTACCTTTGCTTAGCATTCGGCGTAAGCGAGGTGCTTCAGAATGAGATGTGCAACTCACTTTTCGTTCCCGCTGTAGTAGAACTGGCAGCTTGGCGTTACAATGATTAGCCGTAATGTGATGATAAGTCCCGTTGGCAATTTCTTGTTACGGCGGGGGTTTTGAGGAGGGGCGAGGGGAAGGGGGGAATCGGTGTTCCCAGGAGGGTTCCTCGGGCTTTCCCTGCTTTGGAAGGATTGGTCTGGACGGAAGTGGTTAGTGGTTAGTGATGTGATTCATTTGTAAAATTCGGCAGGCCCGCTTGAGATGACTTCAGATTCAGCATACTTTAGCTCTAATATTTTAGTTTTCATTTTGTGTACTTATTTCCATTACTTTGGCCATTAGAAATTGTTTTAATTTCCTATGTTTGTGCAAGGCTGAGGAATATCCAGGATGATTACTTTCATTTGAACTAAGAGTAATACGAGGGAGAAAACTTGGAATATAATACACACACAGACACACACATATATACGTATATATATATATATATATATATATATATATATATATATATATATATTATATATTTATTAAGTGGTTGTATTCCTAATTGTTTTATATATAGCTTTGAATATTTAATATCTTAATGCTGTAGGGCAGACAAATTTTATTGATCGCAGACCTTTGCTGGTGAAATCTGCGTAACCTCTTTCTACATCCCGCTACATTCTTCAAATCCCGTTTTCGGTCCAGAAGTAACGTTGCCTTCGAGACTAGAGACCGCCTTTTGGCACCTGTGAAGTTGTCTGTGTGGTTGGTGAGGGGAGGGGTGTAATAAAATAGGAAGTGGGGGGGGGGGGGGGGGTTGTTTGGTGCAGGAGATGAGGGGAATCGAAGAGCCTTTTGGAAACGATTTTTTTTTCTCCCTGAATTTTTTCTTCTTTGCCAGTTCTCTCTCTCTCTCTCTCTCTCTCTCTCTCTCTCTCTCTCTCTCTCTCTCTCTCTCTCTCTCTCCAGTGCTCCCTGATTTTTCGATGACGTTGGGCCGTTTTACGAGTTCGATTTACTGGAGGTGTCGACGACGGCACTGCTCGCGAGTTTATTCGGCATGTAAGGGCAATAGTGCCGCTCGTTACCGGCGGTGCCATGGGGCCATTTCCTCCTCCTCCTCCTCCTCTCCTCCTCCTCCTCCTCCTCCTCGGTGTTCCCATTGCAGAGTCAGTGCCATTAGGGGACGGGAGCTGTCACTCCCTTGACAATGCAGAGCAAGTCTGTAGTAGCTCCTGGTGGAGTGACGCCAAAGCGTTGAGTAGAGTATATAATATATATGCCTCTCTCTCTCTCTCTCTCTCATTATGGGAGTGGCAGGTCTTGCATAATAATAATGGATGTACTCTTTGAGCGATTTTAATGTTTCAGTGGACGTCGAGGGCTGTTGTCGGTCTTCTGTCTAGTGCTTGAAGATAAGTGACGTGTAGGGGCGTTCGTTCGTTCGTCTGCCTTTTTACCGTCAAGTTCATTGGAATGGGATTTCTCTTTTTATTTTAATTGTCAGAGAGATATGTGATGGGGGATTTCCGGCAGCAGTTGTGTTGACACGCACACATACACACACTATATATACTCTATGTATGTATGTATGTATATATGTGTGTATAATATATATTGTATATATATGTGTATACACACACGCACACACACACACACACCACACACACACATATATATATATATATATATATATTATATATACATGTGTGTGTGTGTGGTGTGTGTGTGTGTGTGTACGCAAATAATTCTATACTGAGTGAAGTACTGCTTTTCTTCATCTTTGTATATGTGACTCTCTCTCTCTCTCTCTCTCTCTCTCTCTCTCTCTCTCTCTCTCTCTCTCTCTCTATATATATATAATATATATATTATATATATATATATATATATATATATATATATATATATATATATATATATATAATATATATACTACACACACACACACACACACATATATACATATATACATATATATATATATATATATATATATATATAAAGAGAGAGAGAAGAGAGAGAGAGAGAGAGAGAGAGAGAGAGAGAGATTGTATTTTATGTCCTCTAGGACATAATATACAATCTTAGAACCGCCGCCAAGATTCCTTTATTCTTTTCACTCACACAGAGAGAGTTTCTCCAAGGGCGAGCGATGACATATCTAAACGTGAATTTAATTGCCCGTAGACTATCGTTGCTACGTATCCCTGGGCAGGGGGAGAAGTTTAATGCCGAAATTACACATCATGTGGTGCACGGTAGGCAGTACTAAAGATTGTTTGCAACGCCCCTTCTGCCACTATAGTAGATTCACATCAACCGTGCAATTGATGTCTAGGCCAGTCCCTTACTACGCTCCTAATTGGCTCTTGATAAGCCAATGACAGGGCTGGAAACTTTGTCTCTCTCGAGAGTTCACTTAGGCAAGATATATGTTCCACCGCTCCTAAGGGATACGTCTTTCTAACGTATCCCTCAGGAGTGGAAAATACATCCTGCCCATGTGAACTCTCTCGAGAGACTGAGAGTTTCCAGCTCTGTGATTCACAGCGTCGTATGGGACGGGCCTAGGCATCAAATGCGCGGTTGATGTGAATCTACTATAGTAGCATCCACCTTTTACTTGACGTCCCCTCCCACTTCCCTTTTTTTCATATTGCTGTCCAACCACTCCAACTGTCTCTTTTCACCTGTAGCACTTACTGGCTAAAAACAACCCAGTGCCTTCGCCTTGTGTCCAAATTTACATAAATCATTTTCAGATCAATTTGATGACACCTGAAATATATGTGGATACACATTGCGTTTTATGTCATTGCTATTAGGATATACTCGTACATACACACGTATGTGTGTAGAGGTGTTAGATGTTTTGTATATTTCCATCTTCACAAGTGAGTTCGTGTTACAATAAATGGAGAGAGAGAGAGAGAGAGAGAGAGAGAGAGAGAGAGAGAGAGAGTCGTATTCAGCTTTGAAAGAGAAATCACAGCGTACATTGTGGACAGTATTTAAAAAAAAAATCTGTGATCTGAATAGGTAGCTTTTATCCGCGTTGTATTATGTCGTGCATAAAAAGCTTTTCGCAAAAGTATACGGTCGTTGTGAAATGTTTATTGTCCGAATATGAGATGAAAGAGAGTTTCGTCGAATATCCAGTTTATATTGTTTTTAATTAACGCCTTTTTCGATGCTGAATAGTTTTTCGGTGAAAGTGATATGCACTATTGTGTTTACAGTACGCGTGTACTCACATATTTTATAATATAATATATATATACACAAACACACACACATATTATATAATATAATATATTCATACACAAACACACGCACACATACATATATCCGGGATTTATTAGTCAGAGTATGAATGTTTTGTTTGAGAAAGCACCTAATTCGATATAGGTATTTCATGTTTACAATTTCAATCCTAATTTCTTCATTTGCGTTTAGTTTCCACACTTCAATTCCATGAGTAGAGCAGGTTCAACATTACTTTCCTACATTCCAGTTGGCGTCCATCTTAGGGAATTCCTTTTACTTTCCCAATCTCTTAGAGGCTCGTGTCTTCTTAGTTCCCATTGGTAAATTTCAAATACAACCATTGAATATGATATTATTGCAGAACATTGAGTTATTTTACCTTATAATCTCATTGGTTTTACAATCTATTTCGAAAAAGTCGTTGTCGCGTAAATGTCAAAAGATGCCAAGTTCATTTTCAAGTAAAATTCTTAATTCCTGAATTCAAGTGAAGTTGTATTTTAGATACATGTTGGCTGAATTTCATGCAGTTCGCCTCGCTCATTTCATGACAAACTCTCGTTCAGAGTTCCTTTGTGCATATACAGGCTCCACGCGTCCGGTGTTCATGGGAGTGTGAAGCTGATTTATAGTTTTTATTGCTTTATTCGCAGCTTGCAGGGCCAAGATAGTTAGCTCATTATTTGGTAACTCATCAGTTGAGGTCAGTTCCGGTTTTGTTGAAACATATTCAGCAGATTGCAAGTTCTTGCATTATTCCACGAGGGGATCCCGCTCTCCAACTTCGAAACTCGTGTACTGGTATACTACCCAACTCATTCTGGTTAATGATCAAGCTTCCCAACTCATTCTACCCGTGCATGTACATGCTTCCCAATTCATTCTACTTGTTTATGTACATTCTTCCCAAATCATTCTACTGAAGTATGCACATGCTTCCCAACTCATACTGCTGGTGTATGTACTAGTACATGCTTCCCAACTCATTCTACTTTTGCAAAGACATACTACGTAAAGCATCTCATTCGTGGAAACAGGCATAGAGCTCATTCTCTCAATAAACTCTCTTGGTTCCCAACTTCATTCTTCTCATTTACAGGCAAGTTTTCCAACGCATTCGTCATATATAACGACGTGTTTTTAACATACCGACATGC
>NC_061101.1:43055898-43063398 GCF_015104395.2 Macrobrachium nipponense
CCCCCCTCCGCCCTAATATGCACTCCCAGCCCATCCTCTGCAAGCGTTAAAAGGACATATTCCCTCTGGCTGTGGAGTCTGTGGAGTATTTATTCGAGAGATTCGGGAAACCTTTGATACTTTTAATCTTGCAGAAAAGTTCTTTTGTGTAAAACTTGTGTTTTTGATACACGTGAAGGCTTCAACGGAAGGTGGGGCTTGTCTGGTTTAGGTAGATCTTCTCCCTGGAGGAAGAATGGCTTCTCTCTTTTTGGGAGAGATTTTTTCCTCAAAGGCATTTTATGTTGGATTTGCTGCTGTTGTCATGAGTAAATTATGTGTTCTTGTTGTTTTACCACGCTTTTGCATTCCTCAAGACTGACGTAGCCATGTTTGATTTATAAATGTGTTGAGATTTTTGTAACGGTATTCTTTTCAATATTAATTATACCAGATTTGCTGAGCAGCAGCACCAATATTCCAGTCAGTGTGCCTCGCTGTCGAACTTCCCAGTTCCAGAATTCCTTTTTTCTCACCCTGTGCTACTGGAACTATGGAATTTCAAGCGAAGATGCAATGCATTACTACCCTAATGCCGTTCTACTTTTGCATTGTAGTACATTTTATCCATTTATTATTTTATTCATTCATTTTTTTAATAAATGAGATCCCCTCTGTCTGTAAATCCCTGTACGTTCAAGTCAGTGGCCTCTATGGCCTTGTTCCATATGAATAGAATTCATTTTCTGAATAATAATAATAATAATAATAATAATAATAATAATAATAATAATAATAATAATAAAGTCTATGTAAGTATAGTGTTGTTCTTGAAGGATGGAAACAATACCTTGTTATTGTAATGGAATCGGCATTGGATCAGGTTCCAAATAGGAATATATTTTAGTTGTTTTGTTATTCATGGAAACGAATATTATGTCCAGGTCTTTGTGATATATATTACATAAACGCAATCAACTATGGCCAGCGAACTCCGCTGAATTAAATGGCATGACAATACAGAAACGAGCGAAGAATTGCAAATTGTTTGCGAGAGGAGGAAACGAGGGAGATGGTACACTCCCAGTTGATATGGGTCGTGAATCAATAGGAGCAGTCGATTCGTATGTGTTTGGAAGGGAATATGTTGGATGATGTAGGATGAGAGAACAGGTAGTCGGGAATAGTTGGAGCAAGGAAGAAAGGAAGGTAGAAGGACATGTGCAAAAGGTAGGGGGAAAACTTTGGGTGTCTATGCATATTATTGTTGGGATGTATGAAGAAATTGGTTAGTGAAATTTCGAGTATGTAAGTGAAATTCGAATGTGGAAAATGAATTAAAGAATAATGGTTGAAGCTTGAGATTAGAAATATTTGCATATTATGAGTATATATTTATGTGTGTGTGTGTGTGGCAAAAGCCACGAAGGAAAGTAAAACGAAGAACTGAGAGATCTTTCGACTGGATGTCCCCGCAGTACTATATATATATATATATAAATATATATATATATATATATATATATATATATATATATATATATATATATATATATATATTCAGTGTTGGAATCATTGCTGTACACCCACAAAAACTGTTGACTGTAATGATAATAAATAATTTCGAATTACATGTTGCACTAATAAGTCATTCATTAAGTTTTAAGTGAAAAAAGTCGTATAATAGTGTTGACCGAAACCTCTGGGCCAACCCCAGGTGGAACGAATCAATAAGAAACGGAAACGAAACCTCCAGAAAAAGTTTCGCAGGGCCGTGAATTGTGATGTCGGATAATGCTACTGATCAATACCTTTTTGTGGAATATATCGGTCAGGAGGGGATGTGGCGTGCTAGACAGAGAGAGAGAGAGAGAGAGAGAGAGAGAAGAGAGGTATAGAGAGATGAGAGAGAGAGAGGTCAGGAGGAAATGGTGAGATTGAGAGAGAGAGAGAGAGAGAGAGAGAGAGAGACGGTCAGGAGGATATGGCGTGTGAGAGACAGGAGAGAGAGACACACACACACAAACACACTCACATACATGCGAACGAATCTCGTTCACTTGCTTTCGTATGCTAATGGGAAACCGTTTGGTAGAATGGCCCCTTGTAGAAGCAATCTGTTGCATATGTAATTTTGAGGCTCCGTTCACTTGGCTTGCAGAGCGCGAACGGATTTGTGTTTATCCGGGTATAGAAGAGCTGTCTCCATTCTTTGCACATTTTTTCCATATGGATTTGTATTATAGAATGAATTTAAAATGGAGTTTGTTCGACAGATGTTATGCAGGTTGATCATTGCTAAGCATTAAAGTAAAACTATTTTGCAAAAATAATGAACGAGGCATTGCAGTCTCGTTGTGTAGTTAATAGTTAGTTTCGAAAACTCTGTTCATAATATACACATTTCTAAATATTCATCGTTAATTCTGACAGCCTAGAAAATGAAAAATGCGACAAATATCTAATATGAATTCTAATTCAAAAGGATATACGTAAGTAAAACAAATTTATTACAGACTAAGAGACGTTAGTCTTATTTTTTAAGGCTCCTGAACCATTCCGTGTCTGCTCGTTGACACAGACAGAAGGCGAAGAAGAAAAGAAAGAAGGAAGAAACTTTTAGATAGATTGGTTGGAAAATAGGACCGTATATATACATTGTACTTTATCTTCCCCGGCCTTCCCATTTAACTTCCAAAGGGTGTTGCCCGGGCAGTGGCATCTGGTATGGATGGGGGATAGTTAAATTCAGGCACGTTTTAATGTATATATATACATACATACATACGTTATATATAGTATATTATATATATAGATTTATATAATGTGCATATATTTATATATGTGTGTGTTGGTATTTCCCAAGAAAAGAAAAGACATGCGTCAACGCCAAATTCAAACACACAGACGTTTAAATCATGAATGAGCCCTCTGTGCAATAAACTTATCCGGTGCTATGCGTCGTTTATGCACCTAGAAAGCAGGCTTGCCAACAGCGTTTCGATTTCCCCCTACTGACACTCAGCGCCACTCACCTCTTATATTATACCTACTATGCTCGTTTTCTGGGTATGGAAACCTTCCCCCACCCCACCCTCAACACCCTCCCTGTAGGGTGAGGGGCAGTGGGGTGCTTAGTGAAGGGTTGTGGACCCGTTGCGGGAGATCCCCCTAAAATGGCAGAATGGTATCATCACGAGAAGCCAGTAGCTTTCAAGGTCTAACTTGAGTAAAATGTATGGAATAGTCAAAGGCATAACCAGATTAACAAACAAAACTCCATATTTCACCAGCGTATATAGACCCGTGTATTTGACACAATTTTGCGGGCAGTATTTCGTAAAATAAGTATATGTACTGTTATTGCAAGTGGCAAGTAATTGTAGAATCTGTTCCATTTCCATTTCTAAAAATATTTCTTTCTGTACTTGCACATGAAAACTTTATTATGCACAAAATTGTTCTTTTGACAACTTGTTAACTGGAATTCCAGTTTTAAATTTTGTGGGATGAGAGTTTGTTCTGTAACTCTTAAGTGAAAGGCATTTTTAGAATATTTAATGTTCATGTCTACAAATTTTTCACGTCTTTACTGGTGCATGAAAACGTGATTATCTGTAATTTGTTCTTTTGACTGCTTAAAAATAAATGCATCATTAGAAAGAAACGCAAGCCACGCTCGTTTGAATCCCAACAACAATAGCCGAAATCAGCAACGCCAGGGAGAGCCTCCTCGAGCAGTCAGCGAACTAACACCAGAAATGGTTTGATTTGAGCCGAGTCTTAAATTTGCATAACAATAGGAGAGCCTTTGATGACTGGGATTGGCCTATTTATTTTGAAGTGGAGAGGGGGAATATTGATGGATGAGAGAGAGAGAGAGAGAGAGAGAGAGAGAGAGAGAGAGAGAGAGAGAGAGAGAGATGGAATTTTATGCTGTCGAGAGAGAAATAGTGCAAGTGTCGGAATGTATTTTTGACTTTGGTGGAAGATGAGAAAGGTGACTGGCTCTGGGTTAGGCAGAAGCATTTTGGGGAATGTTCGGAACGCTTGTGTGAAAATGCAGTAATAACTCAGTGAAGGTACAACAGTGTGTTTTAGATATTTTATAAAAAAAATATCTTTGGTGTTTTAGCTCGAAAGAAATGAAGTACAACCTTGCAGTACAGTTGCGGTGAATTACAAATTTTTATTTTTTATTTTTGGTATTTCACTTTTGAAGCAATATAACCATATAACCTTACAGTACAGTTGTGGTGAAATACGCCCTTTTTGTTTTTTAACTGAAGGCTATAAATGCTTGAATTGAAAGGCTTAGTAGTCTTAGCAACTACACTAAATTGTTATAGGCGAAGGGTGTGATTTATAAAGACGTAACAAAATTATCAGGCTGTGAAATCACGACAAAATGTGCCAGAAAAGTAGCGAAATGATTATTGGGATCAGTTATTTATTTGGAATAGACTATGATTTCTTTGAATAGCTTGTTACGTGGTTATTTTGGAAGTTTTAGTATGGCATTTTGAGTGACAGTGATGTTTAAAAGGTGATTGAAAACTAAAAGTAATCACTGAATCCACAGCTGCTTGCAGAAAGTATGATCATTAAATGTGATTCTTCGAATATGCAGGGGCTTAGTGTGTATATTTGGAAAGGAAGACTCATAGTATATGAACCGCTCCTCTCATTTTCCTTATATGGAGAATTCGGTAGCGGTTTCCACGAAATGATAGCACATAGGGGAATTTGTTAGGGGTGGGGGGGGATTTGCAAGGGTCCGTTAGGCGAACCGAGGGGAAGGCATGCTAGGAACCCTCGTCTCTTCCCCTCCCATTTTCAGAGGCCCAAGGTTCGAGTCGTCAGTGAGGTATAGCGTGCGAAGGGAATCGATCAGCCTTGAGGGGGGAAAGGGTGGTGGGAGGGTGTGATAGTGAGGGAAAGGAGTAGGGGGTGTAGAGGAGTAGGGGGTGTAAGAGGTAGGTAGGGGTAGGGGTAAATTGTTCCCTTAGCGAGAAGGTAAAGTCAAAGACGCTAATGGCGCTTATCATGGAAAGGGAAGGGAAGGAGTGATGTTGGCCGGGGGCGGCCGCGAGGGGGGGGAGGGGGGGGGGGGTGAAGGTTTATGGGTGAAGGGGAATTTTAGGAGACGGGTCGAGGGTGAGGGGAAGCAAGCGTGGGTGACAAGGAGGAGGAACAGGATTGGAGGAAGAGCGAGTATAAGGAATAAGGTATAAGGAAGAGAAGGGAGAATCGAGGAACGGGCTGCAGGTCGGGTAATGAGGCAAAAATTGAATTGAAAAGCGAAGGGAAAGAAAACTACAATAGAGAGCATGTGAATGTCTTATAAAAAAGATCCTATGAAATTTGCAGAATAAGATATGCAATTCAGTATAAGGTGACTAAATGGAAGTTAAGGCAAGCTTCTTTATGTGTCACCAGAAGTTATATAAATTAGAAACAGAACCAAATCCCCAATGAATGTATTGATTTAGTTCGGACAGTAAAAATCAAATGGAGAAAACGAAATTATTTAGATAATTAGGATATCTTATTTTCAATGTACAAGACTTAACATAGCATTTATCTTATGAATTGTCTTTTATTATCTTCTCTTCTGTTTATGGAACTTGTGGTTTTATATCAACTCTAGTTCGTTACTGAGGTTTTGATATTGTAATGCTGGAGTGTATCTCAGAACTTAGAGGTCTGGACAACATTTATAAAGTCTCCAACCCATTTTTCTCCTTGTTAAATAGCGCTGTCGAAAGCATTTGACTTTCTGTGTGAGAAGTCGACGAATTCCCGGTGGAGATGAAATGGCGAATGCGTCATATTATGCTACATCTGGAATGAAGTTTTGCTAAAATTGCGTTCGAATGTTCATTTTCCTCCTCAGCGCTGTCATTGCAACCGCGAGCCACGCTGTGGCTAGGTAAGCCATTCATTCATTCATTTGCTCATTTACGCATTCATTCATAATTTTTGCGATGTCTCCGCGGCCTTTGATGATTCGGAACCTGAAGAAATTCTTGCCGGGAGGACGAGAGGTTAATTAATTTCCTTAAATAATTCACCAGGTGGAATTGCTTGCACACATGTAGTTCAGATTTCTTCACGGACGGCCGGGCTCTCTGGTGGTGTTTGGCAATCCTCTTTTGGCTTTCTGCTCACAAGGCAGTATTTCATGTGTGTGTGTTTGCTTGTATGCTCAGTTTTTAACGTTTTGTTAGTTTGTCTCATGAGAGAACTGAAGCAGGGTTCATTTCGTGTGATTATATATTATATATATATATATATATATATATATATATATATAATATATATATGTAAATTTGTCGTTTATACATGTTACATGTGGCATTTTATAACTTAAGGCCATAGAAAGAAATAATCTAAGGATTGTCATATACCCATACCAATGTTAGTTGAGCTATCCGAATTAAGAATCGATCGAATATTGTCATTTTGCGTTAGAAATGCAAAGACTTAGGCATTCAAAAAAAAAAAAAAAAAAAAAAAAAAAAAAAAAAAAATATTATTAGTCATTATATATATATATATATATATATATATATATATATATATATATATATATATATACACACATATATATATATATATATATATATATATATATATATATATATAGATATATATATATATTATATATACTTATACATGTACATATACATAATATAACACATGTGAGTGGCAGCATGAGCTTGTGCATACAGGCTGAAATATTAAAGAGGCAATCGTTTGGTCATGAATATTTCATCTGTATTTGGCCAGGTTATCACATTACTGCTTATTTTGTGAAGCCTTAGGGTACGAAGTTAGAGCGAAGAACCAAGTACCGTCGCTAATGTCTCCATGACGGGGTGGTGACGAGGGGTCATACTTATTTTCCAGTACAGTAGTGCCAGCTCGGTTGAGTAACAAACACCCTTTATTGTAGCTGCACTTCAGTATTTTTGGGATACTTTATAGCAATTCCATATATGTGCTAACCTAACTAACGTAACATGCAATTTAAGAGGTCTACTCAGAAATGTTTGACCTCAGAAATGGTGGCAAAAAAAAAAAAAAAAAAAAAAAACGATAATAATGTAGCTGGAAAATTACAGTAGTACGGTATGTTGAGGTGTAACTGTTTGTGTTTGTTAATCAAGTTTAAATATTTTCACTAAGGGTCGATCTTTATTCTTTCGTTGTAGTTGGATTTTTTATCAACATTATTTTTAAATAATTATATTCTTAGAACAGCAATGAGAGAATCGACAGCTTCAAACCATAACTATCTTGAAGCTTTTCTCCGAAAGGTGTTTCCAGTTTCCAGGACTGGAACTTCAGATCACTCACAGTCAAGGCGATTCAAGCGACCCGACTCTCTCTCTCTCTCTCTCTCTCTCTCTCTCTCTCTCTCTCTCTCTCTCTCTCTCTCCTTTCCTCCCAATTCTTGAACACAGGATCTTCCAGCATCGTCTCCCGAGAAGTCCGATTTAATAGAACAAGTCAGGG
>NC_061101.1:43070898-43078398 GCF_015104395.2 Macrobrachium nipponense
ATATATACATATTATATACATACATGTCCATATAGAATTTCCGAGTATGGAAAAAGATAATAAGAATAAATTTATGTATATCACTTTATAGGACGTATCTTTTTGCCTTTTTTTGGATATTTTGTTTACGTCAGTAAGACTGTTTTTACCTTATGTTCGGTATTTTGTGATTCTTTTGGGTATCATCCATATCAACAGGATGTTTTCGACTGTCTCCGTCAGAACCAATCTACTTAGGGGATTTGCATTTTCATTTTGTCCGAACCTGATGAAAACACGAACCTCTCTCTCTCTCTCTCTCTCTCTCTCTCTCTCTCTCTCTCTCTCTCTCTCTCTCTGAACTAGACGAATAGGGGAACCAAGCTGGTAGGATAGGGACGTGTTCCCTAAAATCCAGTGTACTTATGCTGACTCAAGAAATGAATTGTGCACCTGGTGGTTAGTCGACTGCTGTAAGGCCGCAGTCGGCTTAGGCTGCGAGGAGAAAATATAATTGGAAACGAAATTGCTAAATGAAGCATTTTTCCCTCCGCCCAGGTGAAGTTTTTTCTTTCCTTATATTTCCTGTCTTGTGATTCTTTCAGGTTTCCTAATTTTGAAAATATTGATAGAAGTGCATCATCTTTCTTTTATCAAGATCCATGTATATTTAAATTCCAATTGTTTGAGTTGGTAACACGACAAACACATTATTATTATTATTATTGTAAACCTTTATTCTTATTTAGCATCTGAAAGGATTATTTTTCTCTCTCTCTCTCTCTCTCTCTCTCTCTCTCTCAGTAGTAGTTCCGTAGGTCATTTGGCTCGTATTGCAAAGCCTCCATCAGATGATAATACAGTATATAGTCCTCGTAGGTCTTTGTCCTGTTATTTTTCTTCCTCTCTTCCCTCTATCTGGCTATTCTCCTCCTCCTCCTCCTTCCTCCTCCTCCTCTTCTTCCTCCGCTCCTTCTTACCCAAATCCACCATCATCATCACGGCCGTCTTTATACCATAAGACGAGTCCTCCAGAGACACTCACATCCAACCCCCTCCCTCCCTCCATCCCACCCTTCGACATCGTTCCCTCCCCCACCGATCCCCTCCTTGCCTCCATGTATCAGGTTTTCCCCTAATCCCCTTCCCAATCCCCCCCTAATCCCCCTCCCATTTCCCCCCTATCCCTTCATCCCCCCCTTCCCCCCTCCCTCCCCCTCCCCCGTACCATTTATAGCGCCTTCGTCTTTTGGTCGTATATCATGGCATCAGATTTCCTTATTTCGTCTCCTTTTTTTTTTCTTTTTTTTCCCCAGCTGAAATTTGGTTATCGTTCCACTTATGGCTCTACTTTCTTTTCTCCTCGTTCATCCGTAGGTCTTTTTTTCAGTCTTTCTGTCAGTTACTTTTTCCGTTTGTGTTTCGCTTACCTTGTCACCACATCTCCTATACAGGCTGAAAGGATTTCAGTCGAACGTTGTATAAAAGGGGTTTAGACAACCTTCGGGCATAGATTTTTGCATAAAAGGAGGGTTTATTTCTCCCTTTATCTCCTGTTTGTGTGTCTGTCACGCTTATCTTTTTAACCCAGCTACTCCATCACTGTTGAAAGGATTATAGGCACACTTGGTACAAGATAATGTGCATCAAGGGAAATAGTTCATTTGCCTGTCTGTCCAAATGTCTGTTACATTTCTCTCGTCATCGGAACATTTACGGGAAATAGAGAATTTAAAACTCTGTGCAGTCATAGATGTGCAAGAAGACACATTATTTGATCACCCGTCCGCATGGCTGACCCTCATTTATTAGGCAAACTTACTTTGTCATCGCAGCTCTTTCACGGTCGAGGGGATTTCAGCCAAACTTGGAACAAAAATAGAAACCATTATGCATAGATGCGCTTGAAAATAAGTCGCCCGTATGATTTCCAGATTTTGTTATTGTGATTGCTCTTAGTTTAGGAGTTGTTGAAGGTTATGCAGTTCTTCAATTGCCACCAGAATTTCTTTCTCAATCACGTACGCACACACACACACACAAATATATATATATATATATATATATATATATATATATATATATATATATAGATATACTGTGTATATATATATATAATATATATATAGATATATATATATATATATATATATATATATATTTATATACATATATATATATATATATATATATATATATACTATACACCTGTATAGAAATATATACAATGCATTTTTTAAATGAAATTAAAATTTTTTATGTTATCTAACAGCTTTCTGTGAAAACAGTTTAACACACACACACACACAAACGACATATTTCGACTGACAATAATTCATGCATTATTAATGGTGATATGGAGAGAGGGTAGGCGCCAAGAGTATTTATAAGGAATATGCAGATATGGCAAAACGACCTAGCGAGTTTTACGCGGTGGTAGTCCGCTAACAACAGAGGTCAGTCAGTCGTTGTTTTAGTCCTCACTAACTCCAACCTGATGGGCCAATCAGCTGATTCACTTGCTTGAGAATATGGGTATTAGAATGAACTCGTCCGTGAAATCAGATTTCGTATGCCCTCCTTGATAGGTTCCTAGGGTCCGTCTGACTGATGACGGCTTATTCCAGAATCTTCCAGTTATAAAGGTAACTCCTTTTAAAATAAATTCTCCAAGGCTTGGTTTGGTATGTACGAACATTCCCGAGCATGGTAAACCATTTACTGATCTTTTAAGCTCGGCATAAATTCCATGACAATTATTGCATTGTATGGCATTGCTTGTTTTTCATTTTGGTATTCAGAACATTATTAGGTAAACTACCAATATTTCTTGGTGGAAAATGAGCTGACTGTAGGTTTTGAGATGTTAAACTCATCTTTTATAACGCATGCCCGATAGGATTTGATTCTGTTGTCAAAGATAGTGTTGGTAGTCTTCTTTTATTATATTTTGTTTGCTTTATTGATAACCTTCTGGATAATGGATGCTGGATGGAGTAATTGGGTTAGGTATTGACAAATCGTCTCAAATCCTTTGTATTTAGCTGCACACGCGAACACTTCCTCAGCCCTCTGTGAAATAGGTCGCATATAGAAATGACCTTTAATAAGACAACATGGTAGCTAGGAGTTTGCTGTCTTTTTCACACTTTCATTTTTAAAGATAACTGTTGGCATTAGCTTATTTGTAATATTAAAAACTCGTTAAAATCTCCACAGGTTTTGTCTCGGAATGAAGTTTAATGGACGGTACAGTTGTTTCAGAATATGCCTGACTCGTTTATTACGCCTAGTTGGTTGATTCATTTGAAATAAATTATTATGGTTTAAATTTTATACTTAGAAGATATGAATACACGTTAGTGTGTATGTGTGTACTTTATATATATATATATATATATTATATATATATATATATATATATATATATATATTATATATATTATAATATCATATATATATATACTATACTAGTATCGTATTTTTACACGATATTTGTCATTGTTCTTTTGGTCTTATATCGTTATGGTTGTTTCTTGATTTCCTTTTCGTCACCATCCTAATCAACCTTATTATTCTTCTTATTTCCCTTCATCATCATATCATCCCCCATCTCATCGTTGTAACGATCATTTTATGAGGACGGAATGAAAATGAGTTTTCCAGATGCTTCGTTATGGCCAGCCCCCGCTGCAGTCGATCTGAATCTGTAATACTGTGCAATTGGTAATAGAAATATATATACACGTGTATATATCCGTCTGCACACGCGTTTGTTGCCTCATTCCGAATGAATCAGTATTTCAATAACTTCGTCTGATTCGCTGCAATATGTGATTTTGATCAACTGGTCCATTTTTGATGATCCGACGGTTCATTATTTGGTGGGGTTCCTTGTCAGAGAGAGAGAGAGAGAGAGAGAGAGAGAGAGAGAGAGAGAGAGAGAGAGAGAGAGAGAGAGAGAGCATGTCCGATAGAACTTTAAAAAAAAGGCTAAATATTTGCGATTGAAAAATTTCAAAATTAGAAATTACTAACCAAATGGGAAAATACAAAGTATATTAACACACACATACACACACACACAGAAAGAGAGAGAGAGAGAGAGAGTATATATTGGAATTGTATACACTCTGAAAGAGACAGACAAACAGACTACATTTATGTCTGCTGTTCAGAAGACGGCGTCTGCGGACCCTGGTAGTTGTGACGACAAAAAAGACAGTTAGCATTGTACAAAAACTACAAAAACAAGAATTCGTGATTTTGCATCGCTGCTGTTCCTTAATAGTAGTTGCATATTGAAATTATTGTCGTAATCATTAATGGTATTCAGGATTTTCAGACACACGATACAGCGAATTTCGTTTACATGTCATTGCCAAAATCATTCTTTGTATTACTATTAACTTCGAAAGCGAACGGGCAACGAATATAATTTGGACTGGCGCTTGAAGAGGCACACATGAGCTCCTAGTCATACTACATTGATTCCATCTTAATTGATATGCAAGATCGCGGCCTGACCTGCAATTTGCCCTGCAGATGCTGCATGTCTGAAATGTCTGCCTTCGGTCATTGGCATCACGTTTTGTAGTCTCGCTCTGCAGCAGTTTGCGTGAACAGATCTTATGCTAAGGATTAGATTTGCAATAATTGGGCGGCGTTGTTGGCCCCTAGGATGTTCTGCGGGGAGAGAGAGAGAGAGAGAGAGAGAGAGAGAGAGAGAGAGAGAGAGAGAGAGAGAGAGAGGCTTGACTTTGGCCTTCGCTATGCTGTAAGATGTTGCATATTTCTTTAATCGTATATAGTAAGCGCATGTAGTTAATAAATATCCTCAATTTAAATAGGTACATCGTTACATGAAATTGATCTAAACATAATATTTCCAGAAATCCAAAGACATGCGTACATATGAGCTGAAATCAGTTCACTCCTTGACGGTACTGTGGTTAACGCAACTCAGCCTAAGGGTCAGCGCGGGTTCGAATCCCACTTTGGAATGAGATTTACTCCATTCATTTCTTTCCAAGTTTCAAGGCTCACTGTGAAAATCGTAGGCAAAGAAAAATAGGAAACAGAGACGTTAAGAGGTCATTATGACCAAGCCAGTGCGTATCAAGGGTCAATGTGACCCTTAAGCGCCTAGCACATCACTCGAGGCCCGTCTACCGGAAAGATCATTAGGAAACATTTTCTCGAGAAATGCATCTATGGCATTTTCTCTTACGAAGCAGATCATTAGGAGGAAAAAACGCGGAATTATATCCATGTCATTACCTGCGTTAAGCGGATCATTAGGAAGGCAAAACCACGATAAGAAAAGAACGCTTCCTTCCCGTGATGCCATTACATTAAATTGTTCAGACATACTCCCAAGACAGTAATTGGGAGGGGAGGAAGGAAGGAAGGATTTTTTTTATTATTACTTTCTATATGCCGTTCTTTGTCTTCGCGCCAATTTTTTTTTTTTTATCGAAGATACAGACTTCATAGGCTCCTGTTACATGCGCTGAATAGAAGCTGATTTCGGTCTCAACATCATTCTAGGATTAACTGAGTGAAGGAATAAGCTCAAGCTTCTTGTACCATCGATAAGATTCCTTTTATTCTTTTCAAGAGTTTTATCAGTTTTTTTTAACATCTCTGGATTTGGCTCGGTAAAACACACAGCCGTATTTCTTCTTCCTTTCTTGCGCTTTAGTTCGATACGAACTGAAAAGCAGCGGCGAGTTTGAGATATCGTCGGAATGAGAGAGAGAGAGAGAGAGAGAGAGAGAGAGAGAGAGAGAGAGAGAGAGATAACGGTTTTAACGGTTTTTTCCGTCTTATCGACGGTTCTCAACGGATCCTTTATAGATTATTGGAGGATGATCGTATCCTTTGTCGTGGGACTTCCTCTTCCAGTTCCTCCTTTCCATCCTTCCTTCCTGTTTTCTTCTTTATCTCTTACGTTTCTTCAGTTGCCTCTACTTGAGGCCATTCCTGCTGTCTCCTGAAAACCAGTAGATTTCGTCTGCTTAGCTTTTTACCGGTTTTCTTCTTTATATCATTCACAATATTCAGGCTTTAAATGTTCCATTGTGTACTACGTTACTGTATTTCATGTTTCTTCAACCTCTTGGATTTTGGGACTTATCTTCCCGATGGTAATCAGTGCCAGTTATCCTTAATTGATATAACCCTATCTTTCAGTTGTTACGACTGTAGACAGTAGGTCTCGAAAATGCACTGAATTTTGTCTTTGTAGTTACATTTACTGTTGTTCTTGGTACAATACCTAAGACAGTGGTTCTCAACATTGTTTGGGCCATGTACCCTTTCACCATATGTCTCTCTCTCTCTCTCCAAAATTGTTGGCCTCAAAAGGTGCATTCTAAATAATCTGCAACAAAATACTAACGCAAACACACAGGCTAGTGGAGGGAAAGCCCAGCGTGACCTCTCAGTAGTGCGGCCCGATGCATACTGAGTTTTGTGTGTTTCTAGAGCCCTTTTGAGACTGCCAATCTGTGATCACAGCTCTCTCCTGGTTGAGAACCTCTGACCTAAGACATTAATTTCTATCTTAGAGCCGATGGATACTATAGGTAGGAATTATGAAAGTTGTTCCTAGCCTTACAGAAACTACGGGATGCCTGGCTAAAGTTTGACTACCTAACACTTTACTGTCTGATTAACTCGCTCTTGAAAATGATTAGAAGTGAAGTATCCTGCCCTCAGTATTAACCTCAATTGTATCAGCTGCCAGTTTTGCCTGGAGACTGTATGCATCCTGTATAGCTTTGCAAAGTTATTTATTCAATTGATATTGGGAGATTTTGAATGCTTAGAACTTTCGGGTATTCGTCGTTTGACACGTTCGGGATTCTGTTTTCAGTTTGCTTGTCTGATGACCTGTCCGCTCCAGGTTTGTCTTAAATGTCGTTGCCAGGTAGACAACTTGATTGTCATCCATTTATGATATTAAGTCAGGTGCAGTCCTGTGTGATAAAACGGAATTCTGTATTCCCAAGGGCTTCCAATATGGAAAGCGGCCCGTTATGGAAAAACAAATAAGGAAATAAAAAAATATACTATTTGTGAATAATAATACAGAAAAAGAAATGTATATATACATATATACATAATGTATGAGTGTATATATATTTATTGAGCGATGATTATTATATATATATATCATATTATATATATGATGCATATATAATAACTTATAATATCATATATATATAAATATAATATATTAAGTAATATATATATTATATATAATCTATTATTTTATTAAAAGCTGACGGTTTGATTACGTTTGTGACTATATATGTGGTATGTTCGCTATAGACGGCGAAACTACTGACCACGCAATTGAAACCAAAGTCGAACTATATATGCTAGATTTTATAGGGGATGGTTAACCGTTTTGATCCGGATATCCAGCCATCCTACTAACTTTTGTATTATTATTCGTAGAGAAAAAAGAAAGCATTATTCCTATAGGCCTTTTCACGAGGATTCCAAATATGC
>NC_061101.1:43083398-43120898 GCF_015104395.2 Macrobrachium nipponense
ATTATATTCAGCACAACTTATTTCAGTTCGGAAAAACAACCGTTGCAAAATAAATAAAGATGGAAAGAACCACAGATTAACAAACTTTTTAAAACTATTTCTAACCAGCTTAAAGGAATGGTCGTGATGTAATCAGTAGGCGGGGCTTAGCTGGAAAGCCAGCTGGACTCTGTTTTAGTAATTGTATTAATTCACAAAACAATTGTACAAGTGATATTTTATATAATATATACATATATATAATATATATATATATATATATATATATATATATATATATATATAATATATATATATATATACATCCATACATACATACATAGGCATAAAGTCGGATAGAAGTAGAACAGCCGTCTGCCGACTCCGAACGAGATGTTTGTTTACAATCTCCGGCGTACCAACCCTCCCGTACAGTTCCTCTTCGTAGACGAGCTCCGTCTATGTTTTTATAATACCGCTCCACGAAGTGATATCACGAGCAGCCTCTTCATTGAAGAGGGGAGGTGGTAGTTTAAAAATACGGCCCTAAATGTCTTCGTTCCTAGAAGCCGGTCATTGTATGATTCATATCATTCCAGGAGAGAGAGAGAGAGAGAGAGAGAGAGAGAGAGAGAGAGAGTAAAATTCGTCTGGATATCCTTGCCTCTCAATCAAGCTGCCACTGCTCCTTGATATGCATTGCAATGCATCTCAAAGCTGCATGTAACCTAACTTGTCTTTACATACATTCGTCCACGAGATAGCAATTAATTCTTGTGTGGGGTGTGTATTGCCTTTTTTTCCCCTGTTGTTGAGTTCATATTTTATGTTTTATCTTTTCCTTTGTGCTTCCCTTGTTATCCATGGATTAGCTATGGCTCGTTGCGTTGATATGCTGTTCGCCTTTTTCATTTTTATCTTTTTTTTGTGGTGAGTCATCTCAGTTTAATTCATCTTTTTTTTAGATTAGAAGCTGATCTGTTATTTCGTTGTTAGCTTTCTTTTATACATGACGATGAGCGACTGTTATATGCCTTCAAAAGGGGTTGGTTTAGATGATATTTAGATGTAGGGGTTCTGATATTGATATGGTGTGTAAATGGTCAATGATGTACATTCATTTTTCTCCCACAAATTTTTTAGCTCCTTTTATTCTTTCCTTGAATTGCTTTAAAAGAGCAGTTCAGAATTGTTTCTCTTAGGCTTTGCCTCCATTTATCATCATTGTCACCATCATTGTTATCTTGTGTATCACGCTATAAAGAATAAAATGCTCGTCAGCGAAATTTTGAAGAAAATTAAAATATGACTGGAAAACTGAATAAATAATTGTTTTTATACTGAACAGGTTAATAGCCATTAAAATGATCAGTACAAAGATTGTAACAAACACATATCAAAGGAACAGAAAATTCTCTAGCGTGGGATCTCAAATCTGGAAATGATACGAAAAGACCATGAAAGGCCACATACCATAATCCTTATTCGAAGAAACAAATCAAAGACTTCTCAACTTGTTATCGAATGTAGTATTACTTGAATATTTATTGTCATGACCATCCAGACGGATGTAATTTACTAGAAATGTGTAGTGAAATATGTAAGTACCTGGAAGGGCAGTTTGCATAAGAACTCTACTTTTCGATTTCTCGATACTTCTTGATATGATTTCTTGTGAAATCATTTGAACCCTTCCAAAGTCTGAATAGGAAATGAATACTTCAAAAGATTTTGCAGGAAATCGTTGTCTATTATGTGAAGATATCGACAAGTTTTAAATTAACAGTTCCTCCTCGTATGGTTTCTCGTGAAAGCCTTCGAACCCTTCGAAAGGCTAAATGGGAAATAAAGTTTCAAAGGATTTTGTAGGAAAGCTTTTCCTCTATGTTAGGAAATCGAGACGTTTCAAGACTTTCTTCCAAGACAGTGAATATGAAGCATAGATTTAGTGTACAGTGATATTTTCCAGCTTTTAAAACAAGCAAAATATACGTAGGATCTTATTAGACATGGAAGTGATGTAAACTGATGTACTAAATAGTCCACGAACTCCATTCTTGATTTCCTACCCCAGCGTCCTTCCGCCTCTCCTCTAAGAGCCCCTCTCCCTAACACCACCCTACCCGACCATGCCATATCCTCATTTCTGGCGAAGGCTTAAACTTTTCTCATATAAAATGAATTACAACTTAGTTTGGGCCCGGTGAGTGTTCCTGCTTTTTATTTGCCCCCGTCACATTACATCCCATGGGGAGCAGAGGTGAAATAGTAGTCTGTGCCAAGATTGTAGCTAAAGTCACCTTCTTAATGGGCATTGTTGATTCTTTTCTCTTTGACTGGACTTATACATTTGATGTTATTGTACTCACACACATATATATATATATATATAATATATATATATATATATATATATATATATATATATATATATATATAAAGTATTATTTCATAATTTTATTTATCTTGAAACATCTGTAAACACCATACCATTTTTACCTGATTATATTTTATGCAAGTCTTGTAGTCAGTGAAAACTTATGTCCTGTATATATTTTTTTGAAACTAATAATGTGATGAACATCACATCAGTATATATAATATATCTATATATATATATATATATATATATATATATATATATATATATATATATATATATATATATATATATATATATATATATATATGTGTGTATGTGTGTGTGAATATGTATGTTATTGTAATAGCCACAGTGCCCTCTTAACTTGATGCCACGTACCTTTTAGTAGATGCTGGTTTTAAGAGTAGCTAATATATAATTCCTCGTTGTTTTGTCTCTTTCCAGTCTAGTCACACTTAATGCGAGACTGCAATAAGCCCTGTCTCTCTCGCTATCACGGGCTCATCCCTTTATTTTATAAATTCTCTCTCTCTCTCTCTCTCTCTCTCTCTCTCCTCTCTCTCTCTCTCTCTCTCTGTCTCTCTCATCAGTTCAGTTATTGTTATAAACCATTGAATATCTCTTCCTGGTTTTTTATAATAAACCTTGAACCTGCTCTCTCTCTCTCTCTCTCTCTCTCTCTCTCTCTCTCTGTTGAGATTCACTTTAGATTTATGACTTTCTGTCTGTCTCGTCATCCTGTCCCATTATTTTATAAGTCTCTCTCTCTCTCTCTCTCTCTCTCTCTCTCTCTCTCTCTCTCTCTCTCTCTCTCTCTCTTATCAGTCTAGTCCATGTTTTTGAATCTTGACTCTGCCCACACCTCGTCTCATTTTGCACTAGTGCCATTCATCATTTGGCGATATCTGGCAAAATAGCGTCAGCCACACACTTGATTTTACATTATTCATGGAATCCTGGATATTAGATGGGAGGAGGAGGAGGAGGAGGAGGAGGAGGAGGAGGAGGAAACGAATCAGTAGAAATGGATGGGGAGTCAAGGACTGGAAAGAGGAAAGAGTGACGTGAAGAAGACATAAGGAAACCGAGGGGAAATTGAGTTGTGGAAAAGAATAATGAGGAGGAGAAATGGGAGGAGCTGTGAGAAGGAAGGAAAGGAGTAGGAAAAGGAAGATGACGTAGTGTAGGAGAAAATCAGAAGGGAATTCGGCGAGTTGAGACGAAGAAGTGAGTAGGAAAAGGGTAGGGAGAGGGAAAAGGAAGAAAGAAATGACAGGAGTTCAGGTGTGAGTAGGAATAAGGGAAAGGGGAATAGAGTAGTAAAATAATGGATAATGGAAAAGTAGAGCAATGGGAAGAATTAAGAAGGGCGTTTATGAAAAGGAAATAAAAGGGGAAGACAGGAAAAAGCACAAGAAAGGTGAATGTTTTGAGAAGGATAAGTAAGAAAGAAAGAAAAGAAACGGAGTTTATAAAAAAACAAGAAATAAAAGAATAAGAAATCTGTATGACTGTTTTCAAGGAGAAAGGAAAGCCATATGTGGACACAGAAGAGAGAAGGATAATTGAACGTGAGGAGGATATGAAAAGAAGTAAAGAAACGAGAAAATGAAGATGAGCTTACGGCCTGAAGATGGTGAAAAGTGGAATAATTGCATTCCCTCTCCCTCTTTGTATTCGTGTTAAATAGTGACTGTGATATTGAAGCAGCCTCTCCTCTCCTCTCCCCTGTGGAAATAGAATTAGATATCGTTATAAATCCCAGAAATGTGTTGCCATATTTGGTTCACTTGTTTATGTCGTTCATGGTTGTGGTTATCATTTCCTATTTTTATGATGATAGTTACTGAAGTCTTATTTAATGCGTGTGTCCACACTCCTGTAATTGCCAAATATAGGTAATTTCTTTTATTTTTGGTTTTATTTTCCCCCTTCGTTATCGTTATAGCGTTATTATTATTTCTCTTTTATTACTAAAAAAACATTGGCTATAACGTACGCTGCCTTATAGTGTTTCAATTTTTTATACTCTTCGTAATGAACCTGTTTCTGCCATTGAAATGGAAACTCTGATTTTGCAGTCTGGTATTGTAGCTGCCGCTTCCAATGTTAATTGTGTAAATAGAAACTAGATGAATATTTCAGCCTTTGCACACACCCACCTACAGAGAGAGAGAGAGAGAGAGAGAGAGAGAGAGAGAGAGAGAGAGAGAAATTCCCTGTATATTGGTTTCACCCGTCTGGCGGGATTAATTGAGAGAGGTAAGTTCATTGGAAAGGATTGTTTTTATTCATGAGAGAGAGAGAGAGAAGAGAGAGAGAGAGAGAGAGAGAGAGAGAGAGAGAGAGAGAGAGAGTTCCCCATAAATTAGTTTCACCTTTCTGGGGCTATTAGAGAGAGGTTCATTCATTGGAAAAGGAATCGTTTTCATGAGAGAAGAAGAGAGAGAGAAGGGAGAAGGGAGAGAGAGAGAGAGAGAGAGAGAGAGAGAGAGAGAGAGAGGTTAGTTCATTGGAAAGTGAGTGTTTCGTGTTCATGTTCCATTGTTCTCCGCAGTGATATTACATTTATGCAAATGTTTCAATTGCATCATTTGCATTGCGGAACTGGGCCTTTCTCTATGCTATGATTCTCTCTCTCTCTCTCTCTCTCTCTCTCTCTCTCTCTCCTCTCTCTCTCTCTCTCTCTCGGTAGTCTTGTCCAGTACACTATTTTGTGAATCATGAGTAAGGTTCTTTTATAATTTTCTAAAATTTGAAAGTCACACTTATTCATTCAGGTCCATTATTCTCTAAACCTTCAGTTGTTCTCTCTCTCTCTCTCTCTCTCTCTCTCTCTCTCTCTCTCTCTCTCCTATATAGTGCAGAACAACGAAAGGCACCTAAAGGATGGAAACTAGGTAATGTGCCCCCAGTTTACAAAATAGGTCCAAGAGAAGAGCCAGGAAATTATAGACCAATCTGTCTAACGTCGGTCCCTTGTAAGATTTTTTACTCCATAATTACAGATCTAATTGTGGATCACATTGATAGAAACAACCTGTTGTTAAACAGTTAAACACGGCTTCAGACAAAATATACCCTGCCTATCAAACCTCTTGGAGTTTTCCATAACTTGCTTGATATTTACGACAATAGTAGAGCAATCGATATACTCTACTTAGATTTCCAAAAGGTCTTTGACAAAGTTCCACACAAGAAATTAATGACAAAAGTTAGAACTTTAGGAATTGTAGGAGAAACAGCAGACTAGATCGAAGACTGGCTAACTAATAGAAAACAGAGAGTCGTAATAAACTGTGAAGAATTAGAATGGGCAGATGTGACAAGCGGAGTTCCGCAGGGTTCTGTCCTTGGACCAGTTTTGTTTTTTATTTATATTAATGGCATTGATGGGGATTAACTAGCAGGATAGCCAAATTTTCAGATGACACCAAAGTAGGTGTAAATGCAGCATCCCCAGAGACAGTAGAAAGTTCAAGAAATTATCTAAAGAAGATAGGAGAGTGGCAAAAAAGATGGCAAATGCCTTTTAACTTGGATAAGTGTAAAGTGTTATAAATAGGAATAAAACCCTCATGCTAACTACATGCTTCTTGGAAATGACATAAATAGTGTAGAACAAGAGGACCTTGGAGTTATTACCGTGGACTTAAAATCCACAAAACAGTGCATAAAAGCTGCAAAGAAGGCACAGAAAGTAGTGGGATACATAAAGAAGCAGTTCAAATACAGAAACAAGGAAACGGTGCTGCAGCCCTACACATCAATAGTTAGACCTCACATTGAACATGCAGTACAGTTTTAGTCACCGACACTAAGAAAGGACATAAATAGATTAGAAGCAGTACAAGCAAGAGCCACAAAGTTAATCCCATCCATCAGGCAAATAGGTTGCCAAAGACGGCTAGAGAGCCTGAGCATGTATGGCTTAGAAACACGACGATTGCGAGGACAGCTAATAGAAACATTCTAAATACTGAAAGGCACAACAAAAGTAGACAGTAACCTATTTACGTTAAACGTAAACCAGACAAGAAATAATGAATGGAAACTAGAGCTGAAAAGATATATCAGATCTCATTGTGGGAACTTCTTTACATACAAGATTTGTGACACATTGAATAAACTGCCACCAGAAGTTGTAAACAGCATCTCTGTGGAATAGTATAAAAGAAAGTTAGACAAAATCATTAGGACACTGTGAACGAACCGTAAAACCTGCTCCTAGAGATAAGTGAGCACACGATGTCTTTGAGACATCCTAATTCTCTCTCTCTCTCTCTCTCTCTCTCTCTCTCTCTCTCTCTCTCTCTCTCTCTCTCTGTTGAGAGTTAATGATTTTTGGTTTGAATGATGTTTATTTTTTTAACGTATCTTGGAGCTAATTAACGCTTTCTCGTAATTGCATTATTCTTCTTTTTCTAGGTATTAAAGCTTCATTACTTTATTCCATGATTAAGAAAGATGTAATGTCGAGTATACATTTATTGATTTTATGTACAGGGCATTCGTCACGGATGAGGTACATTACTTTAAAAAAAAAAATAATTATTAAAATTTTCATTTACTCTAAGACAGGTATGCCTGGGGATGAGTGGGTTAAAGAGTTAGCCAGCCAGGTAGCTTGTCCGGATTTTATAGCCAATCAGAAAGCGCTCTTCTTTGTAAAACCAATCCGGTTGCGTTTTCTGATTTTTATGGCCAATCAGAGTACGTTTTTTTTTATCAACTTTTGTATATTGAGATTTTTTTTTCTTTTGATGTGCACGATTTTTTCCACTGAGTGGGGGACGGGGTTGTTATTGTAGTTCATCCAAGGTTTTCTTTTGTTGGATTTAAAATAGACGAGTTTTGTGATCTTTAAATAGTTATGTTTTTTTCACAGCATTTCTTTGTGCTAACGATGAAGAAATATGAACTTACACGGGGAGGATAGTAAAATCATTTTTACAATTTTGCTTTAGGGGGAAAACTAAGGTTTGAATTTTGGTTTATTACTCCTCTACGGACAAAAGGTTAACCTTCATTTGTCCGTCTGTAGGGATTCCAGTCAATTTGTATAGGTTGATTGTCATTTACAGAGGCCATCAACTCCTGCCTTATTGAAGGAGTGCCGGTCAAATTTTGTACACAGATTGACCATCATGCTTAGATTCCCATGAATGAAGATCGCTCTCTAGTAGGTTCGTCTATCCATCAATTTGTCTGCTGCACTTAACTTGACATCACAACTCTTTCATAAAAGATCACTGAGCATGTACGGATATTTTTCTGTCTCAGCCACGTCAGCAAATCGGCCTCCATTTCTGGGAAAAATCCATGATATGAAATTATGGCTCCATGTTCCGTAGAGTTTATGTATAAGGTTAGCGCACTCGATAACTTCTGAACTACAGAATTACTATTCTCATTTGGTATATATTCTTGTAATGGACGCCTTCCAGATGACGCCATGTTAGTGACTTGGTGACATTGACCATGATCATGTTACATTTCTTCATAAAACTACTTTTGTTATACATTCACGTGCGCGCACATTATATATATATATATATATATATATATATATATATATATATATATATATATATATATATATATATATATGTATATATAGTGTATACATACATATATATATATATATATATATATATATGTGTATATATATATATACATTCTACCATACAATATACATACACACACACACACCACACACACACAACACACACACCACACACACACACACAGACACACGCACAAATATGTTATATATTTATAACTTCTGTTGTGGAAAGGAAAAGAAGCCGTTAACGAAATAAGGCAAGCTAAGCTAAGGGTGTTCGTAGGTGTTTTTTCTTTGTGTCACCTTTATTAGAGTAGCTCTTTGTGTTATTGTGATAATACAGTTAAAAGGGATATTCTAGTAACTTCTGTCAGATTTCCTGAGGCTCCTTTTAGTGAGCAGGGTAACAACAGTCCTTAAGAAAGACCAGTCAGCAATGATGACGTCAAGACAATGATAAACTTCGTTAGAAGCGTTCGAAACTTTTGAAGGAATCATTGTGAAATATCATTACAGTGTCGTTAATAGTTGTAGGATAAAAATAGGTAAAACTTACAGTATAAAGAAACATGAAGAAACCTGCAAAGTTCCACTCCACCATTCATGAGTACTGAAGCCGTACAAACACCTACAAATTCATTCACAACAAATGTCGTGAAAGTGCACTGTGCAGAAAAAGCGGCAGCTTAGTCAGTTTTAACATCTCCCTTAGAGGTGAAATGTGTTTATATCACTAAACATTAGAAAGATGGTAGTGTTTTGCTACAAATGATCTGCAAGCCAATATTGCATACCAGGGTATTCTCATTAGGACGATAGAGTGTAAACATAGGACGGTCAATATGAGGAGGTAAGCGAGCCCGACCCGCTTCCGGTCTGCTGTATGACGGTACACACACACAAATATGTGTGTGTGTGTGTAGAATCTTCAGGTCACTTTTTCTAGCAGATACACATGTAATGTAAAAGCCACAAAGCGCCCATAACTTCTCTTGGCTCTTTTTTGGATACGCTTGTCACTACAAAGTTAAGGGAGCATTGTGTCTATTACAGTTACACACAAGTATATACATATAATATATAATGTATATATTTATGAACAGAGGATATATTTTATATCCCGTCATAGAAGTAAGAGGCGTAATTCATGCATTGATCTCACCAGAATGTATAATTTGCCGTCGTATGAGGTCAGTTACATCAAAGAATCCTCTGAGTAAAGGTTGTTGGGTATACTCTTTTATGACGTTCTGTATATTTTAGTGGTGTTTATTGGATGATTTATACAGTTACAATTATCTGCTGTTTTTGTGGTGTGATTTCAAGGAAATTATATTAGTCTTGTTCGTTATTGAAAATGAAATGCCAACATGCCAAGAGTTACACAAAAATAGAAGTTGGGATTATTTCAGAATTTTAAAATATCTGGAAAGTTTAGCCAAAATGAATCTCTCTCTCTCTCTCTCTCTCTCTCTCTCTCTCTCTCTCTCTCTCTCTCTCTCTCTCTCTCTCTCTCTCTCTCTCTCTCTCTATCATTATAGGATGGGTCAGATGGCTCAAGAAGGAAGGATGAAGATACCATATTCATCAAATTTGTCCTGCGAAGCAATAATGAATATAATGATAACGCAATTAATTTAAAAGCTTGGTGGGTGGATGGGTAAATAGATAAATGAAAAAGAAATAAAGACCGATTTTAATGAAGAATGATATACTATGTATGTATGTGTGTGTATGTTGTTCAGTAATAGAGTTCTAGATTTACATTTGCAAAATCCTCCCACTCAACAGTCGATACGAGCGTCATTTTAGGCCAAGAAAAGAGAAGAGGCAGCAACTTCATCCCTAGGGACTATTTGTTGATTACCTAGTTTCTACTCTTTAGACGTCACACCCTCCAAAGAGGTAAAATGCTTACTGTCAAAAATAGATACAAATTATGTGCTCTCCATTGAATTTGATATACGGACGTCCATTCATGCGCGAAAGTCCAATATAACTTACTATTCAAGGTTTTGTCGAATATAAAACCTGCTTGTTAAAAAAAAAATGGGGAAGAGGTCTTTAGAAATCTGAGTCCTTGAAGATTGTCCACAAGATTGGACAGCAACGGTCATAATGCTACAATATCCAACACAGTGTGACTATTATTACGCTCCCTGTTAGTCTCAGGGCAGACAGGTCTTTTTTTTTAATCCTTGATATTTGATAAAATCTCTTCATAAAAATCGTATGAGGGAACATTTTTATTGTATTATGAAAAATGACACTGAAATGATAACGGAATTTCCTTTCAGTATGATTAATAAAAATATGATTTCTCCGTAGTCTGACACAGATGACAGCTTTTGCAGCTAATAAAAAAAGAATGATTGATTTTTTCATCCTACCTAAAAAAAATATTAGTTTTTTATTGAGAAAACTTTACACTTGTTGTAATACAATATTTATATTTGGCTTGCATAAAACTCATTTCACCAATACATTATAAAATATTTTGGCCATAAAAAGGAAAATATTCTCATTCGTAATATATAGCTACTAATCAGACATCACAACAAGCCCCTCAAACACCAACACCAAAATAAAAAAAAAAAATCTCTCTCTCTCTCTCTCTCTCTCTCTCTCTCTCTCTCTCTCTCTCTCTCTCATTTATTCATCATAAATCTTTAACACTTCAAATATATACTGGCACAAGTCAATTAAGTATAATGCTTGTATAATGTAGATTTCTAAATTTCTGCCTCCTTGATCTTGAATTGGACATTCAGTTGAAGACATGTGCTTCTTCACACTGCACTGTCTGTGAGTCAGAATTACAAACTCTCAACTCCCATGTGTTCTACTCCCCTCCTGTCTATCCGTAGATCGTGGGACATGATACGTATACTCTTGTGAAGGCAGTTCGTACAGAGTCCTTCTGGTATATAAACATTCTCACTATACACTATGCATTTGCAATGATCTATTTAAAATTTCTCGATATGCGTAATATTTTGTTGCGGTTTCGGGTTTATTACGAATTTTATCTTTTATTTGGTTAAGGTTTGATCCCACAATGTCATTAGTCACACACGAATTCAAGAATCTGTAACCTGGCGTATTTTCCCTTCTGCAAATATCATAAATATAGTGAAAAGGTTCTTCAATATCAATGTCCGCCATTTTCTTTCCCAGGAAACGTTTTCTTCAGGATTAAAAGACTCAAGACCACTCTCCACCAAGCAGTGTCATATAGGTGTATTATTTCGGACTCCCAATAAGCATCTGACAGCCTGATTCTATAACCTTTCCAGGCGTGTTAAGTTGGTTGTAATGCAACTCTCTGCGCTTTATAGGAGTGAGGCTCCTAACTCTGCTTGAAGAACCTTTACTTTATATGCATATGGCATAGTTGTATTGTTATAATAAAGTATTGAGAGTTTGCCAATGGTCTTATGCACCAAGATACAGATATTTCTCACAATTGTCTATCTTGATAATATTTATGACTAAAGAGTCCTTATCTCTTGCACTTCCATCAACTACAAAAAAACTTTCTGTCATTTATGATCATCTCATACGAGTTACAGTAACCCAACATAATCCCTGTTTTTTTCCAAACACTTTTCTCTTGATGAACTGAAAATAACTATAATACAGATGACAATTTTAGTTTTTATTGAAGTTACGTGATGGAGTACTATTTATTTATTGATATCAAAGAAAATTATTGAGAGAAATGAGGGAATTTCAATTAACTGTCGTTTGTCCGATTCGGTAATAAGTGGGATAGGCTGTCGTTCCACAAAAGATATTCCATCATTTTTGTTGATTATTTGCAAAGCATTTATGACCTTCCTCTTGCTACAGATTAAAAGGCCGTAAGTTATTTACGGTTTTCATCCTAAACAGTCAACTTTTCTGGGAGTAGTTTAATGTTCTCAACTTCTTATAATGGTCTGGAATGTCATAGTAATAATATTTGAAATATTAAGTACTAATAATATTTCTAACATTGTTCCTCCGTAAAGAAGGTGGCTCCAAAGCTATTTACTCAATATTATTGTCACACCTTAGCTGATGAATTCAATATAAAGCAACCTCCACCACCACTATCACCTCCTCCATTCAGACAAAGACAAGGGACAAGGTCCATTAGCAGCGTGACGATCTCCCCACCACCACCATCACACATACAGGTACAATATTCAGGTCTGAAATAAGTGTAGTAGCAGTTTTTCATAGCTTGAAATACATTCATGCTCGTTTTAGTAGTTATAACAGTAGTAAATGTAACAAAACCGAACAACAGCAAAACGCAGAGAGCACAGATATTTAGGCCTACACCAGTCATTCCATCCCCCGCGTTTTCTGTTTGCATTCCAAATAGACCTCCTCTTTCCCGCCGTAAGTCATCTGGAACAATCCATCTTTTATTTCGCCAAGAGCCATCGGTGTGCCTTTCCATTGTCTGGGCGAAATGAGGTATTGCATTCTGAGAACTGGCCGTGAATCAGGTCCATTCGAATAAGGATCCCAAGGACACCAGTGCAAGGGACGGAGGGAGGAAGGGGCAATGAGGAGCGGGAGACTGGACAGGACTTCCAGGCCCGTGACAAATATCTGTAGGCCTCTTTGGCCGCCATGCTTTTACTGGTTGTTTGCTTTGTCCGCGGCATTCACTCCTAACCTCATCCTCCTCTTTCCCCACCCCTTCACCCCCACCCCCCACCACCACCACAAGGAATGGAAGGGTATAAGGTGCATTGTTACCTGACCTGACACGAGATCGATATGTGGCTTTTTTTAACATCCCAGAACAATGGAGAGGAAAAGAAAGGCAGGGGGGAGGGGGAGGGTTGTTGGAAGGCCGATGGAAGGGGAGCTGGGTTTGGGGCCCACAGGTCATATCTGTGATATAGTAAGATATTGTTCTTTTCTGTATCTAGTGGAGAAACCTGCAGCACCTGAAGCTTTTACTGCGTAACGTTTCCTGAAGCTGTACCCAGATCTGTCAGAGGGAATGTGATTAACCTACTGAGGAACCTCCTCGAGGTACAAGGCGTAGAAACGCGTTATCGCATATATACATTCAGAAAAAAAAATCACCCCTGTAACCAACTCCTGTAACAAGAATTGACCAATGGCCTTTTGGCATGTATATATACATATACTGTGTGTGTGTTGTATGTGTGTGTGTATTGAAGATCTTTTGAATATTTCATTTTATCAGGTATAACACCACATTCAATCATTTGAAAATAATCATAGAATCCTAAGCAAATTTTAATAATATTTTTGCACGAGTTCATTCCTTCACTATCATCGTAGATTTACATACGTTCTATATAAAGTGTCGGTTGCTTATAGTTAAATAGGCTATTATTATTATTATTATTATTATTATTATTATTATTATTATTATTATTATTATTATTATTATTATTATTATTATTATTATTGCAGGCCCTTTTTGGTGACAGTGATTTGTCTAGAAAGTCGTGTAGAATATAGATGCTATCCCCCCGACGTCCTTCTGGTACCCACTTCCTTAACTAAACAACAGGTCCTTTCGCTACTAAGGTCAACAGAGGCTCACTTAATTATCCTTTAAAGTAAACTGGTTCTGATTCATCACCTCACCTGGGATCGATCTCAGGCTCTCGTTGGTTTATATCTTCTTCATTTTTTCCCTTTTCCTTACTCTGTTCTCGCTTCTTAAGACGTCATTCCTACCTTCTCAAGTGCTCGCCCGCCATTGCAGGTAATGGAAGCAACTTGCTGAGAAGTTCTGGTCGTCGTGGAGTGGGTCACTTTGTCTTCTCTCCTCGCAATTCTTCCTCCCTTTCTCTCCTGAAAAATGCCACTGTTAAAGAGCGGAGTTTATACTTTGCCTTCTTCATCTTTTTTCATATATATATATATAATATAATATATTGTAATGGCCTCGTTGGACCACAACACATTCTAGGTCTACAGGACCATAAATATTCAAAATACCACAAACTTAGGTGTTCAAAAGGCAGCAATCCACTAAGGTGGAAGGAAGCCCAGGTAAATGCAGCACAAGAATAACTCAAGGGGGATAGCAAAACAATGAAAAAATCAATATATATTATAATTCAATAAAATACAGGAAGTTATAACTAGGCCTCTTCATAACATTAAATCACAAAATCACTTACAACATGTACCCAAATGAGTTAGCAACGCATTCAACCTCAGAAGGAGGAAAGGGGGCCCAGAGAGGAATAGAAAATAACCAAAAGAAAGGAATAACCTGAATTTTACACTCTAAAGGATGATGATGAGACGATGAAGGTCTCCTCCCATAAAGCACTCCAATAAAGGCAGAGGACCGGCAAATCACAATACAATTACTATAGAGCTCTATCAGAAAATTCATCTGACTACTGCAGTGCAGCCGTGATCCTAGTCATCTC
Organism: Macrobrachium nipponense; assembly: GCF_015104395.2. Lineage (NCBI taxonomy): Eukaryota > Metazoa > Arthropoda > Malacostraca > Decapoda > Palaemonidae > Macrobrachium > Macrobrachium nipponense. Next base: position 43,097,752 of record NC_061101.1, read on the forward strand.
GTTCATAATCATGGACGCCGTGATCCCAGTAATCTTGATCAATACTTTTTATAATAAATGGATGACACGCCTTACCGTCGCCAAGCGAGGCCCCTCTGGCAAATACTGCACCAGAGGCAATAATAAAATGGCAGAGATGTGGAGAAACTGCCAGCTGAAGATATATATTTTCTGAGACTTGCTGTAAATCCGAGAGAGATAGCAGGCTCACAAGTCAGGGCGCAGATACAAACTGCCTGCAGCTTGGAAATCAGGTCTCAAGTCAACTCAGCAAAGCCAAAATATGGAGGGGAGAAACAGGGAGGATTAGTCAACAAGACTACACAAAAATACCACTGGAGTGAGGAGACCCCTACTAACAAGAAGGCGAATCAACAATGAACTTTACAGCCTTCAGAAATGAAAGAGGAACTTAAAAGCTAACCTAAGTAAGCTAATACATTATAAAAATCCTAAGGCTTACTTACACCTCCTCACCCAGAGAGAAAAAAAAAAAAAAAAAAAAATTTTTTCCAGACAACCAAAATCTTTCAAAAGTTTAAAAACAAATATGCAAAAGTTTTACGTTTAAAGTTAAGGGAATTTAAGTATCCAATATACACACTTGAAATATAAATATAAACAATTAACAAAGGAATTACAAATGTTAACAAATGAAAAGTCACTTTCAACACCATACACTAAATAATTGCACCAAGTCCTTCACCTAGGACTAAAATCATAAGACAACCTGTATCAATAATTGATTATCACAATATGGGATCACCTAGGTTGCAAGAGGAGAGGGAGTGGCAACTAAGAAAAATGATATATACTATAAAACCAAATTGTCATACACTAATCACCAACAAAATATAGTGTCCAAATAAAGGATTCATTACTTGGGTAACTTGTAAATACTTAAACTAATATGCGACATCCTTAATGCCTCATAGGCTACCTTAAATATACACCACATCCTTCGTCAAATATAAATAGTACACCATTCTGCTGTTCACACCAGAATGACAAGGTATGTGAAGGGAAAGGTTCCTCTTTCCTTGTGAATTGTTCAAAGCCGCGAAGGTATAATGATTAAATGTCCCAAAAATATCATACACCTTAGCTGTACTTTTTCACAGCACAACCTTCATAGCACACGTACATTGACCTTACACCATTATAACACCTGTACATGCACCCAAGTGTCTTGAACACATAACATGTCACAGCACTAACACAGCACTTTTCTTTTAAGCACTATTAACAATTATATGGAGTCCACACTCCTGACAAAGGGGTGTATAAACAAATCAGTTTGTCACAAAAAAATCTTAACCTAATTTGCATACCCAACTAACGTAATAAATACATCGCCTTAAACACGAGTCAAATATAGATCATTCATAAATACCTAAACCACCACACAACCAGATAATTTTTATGCAACCTCAGTTTTAAGCATAATTCAATCACAGAAATAACACCAGTTCATTATAAACTTCACCACCTCCAAAAGCAATTAAAGGCATAAATTAACCTATAGAATAACAGTTGAATCCATCAACTAACAATTATCTTACAGATGGTCAATATCCATCTATCCATATCCAATAATATAATCAACAGTTATTATATCCAACATTGGGAAATGTTTATATTAAATCATAATTTGTTCAACCCACACACTAAAACTAAAACCAAAGAAACCATGTAAAAATAACGATTAATACTCAAACTAGGAAATACGAGTGACAGGAAACTTGCCAACAGGTAAAGAAAAAAAAACCTTATAATTACCTCGTTCGCACTTACTCTGCCAGCCGGGACAATGCATCGGCCACCATATTCTCTTTACCTGGGATATGCTTAAACTGTAGATCGAATTCTTGGACCAAAAATACTCCAGCGCATCAATCTCTGATTTTTATTCTTGTACCGATTCAAGAACGTTAAGGGATTATGGTCCGTCACAAACTTTAATGGGCACACCTGAGGAGGAGAGATAGACATTAAAATGAGTTAATGCTAAGATCAAGGCCAACGTCTCCTTCTCGATTGTGGAATATTTTCTTTGAGGCAAAGTGAGCTTTTTAGAAAAATACGCCACCGGGTGGACGATACCATTTCCGTCAGCCTGACTCAATACCGCACCAACCCCCACATCACTCGCATCAGTGGTAAGCTGGAATGGAGTATCAAAATTGGGAGCAGTTAACAAAGGCCGACTAATGAGGATCAGTTTTATCTTATCTAATGCATCCTGAGCCTCCTTACTCCAAACGAAGGTAACATTTTTCTTCAACAAAGCAGTAAGAGGTTCCGCAATGTCTGAAAAATTGCGAATGAATCTACGATAATAGCTTGCCATCCCCAATACCCCTTCGCAAATCTTTCCTACTTTTAGGAACCTCCACCTTACGAATGGCTTCAATGTTAGCCTCCTTAGGAGCTACCATACCTGCTCCTATCTCATGTCCAAGATATACCACCTTTTGTTCTTTTGCGAAATCCGACTTTCTTAAATTAATAACCATGGCCTGCTTTCCTAAGTACTTTGAATAAGGCCTCAATTCTCTTCAGGTGCGACTGCCAGTCGTCGCTAAAAAAAAAATAACCAAGTCATCAATATACACCACACACCCCTCTAGACCACTAACCAACGAATTCATAAGTCTCTGAAAGGTGGCAGCAGCATTTTTCATGCCAAAGGGCATTACTTACACTGAAATAACCCCTGTTGTGTTACGAAAGCCGAAACACTTCTGGCCCTTTCCGACAGAGGCACCTGCCAAATATCCAATTTTAATAAGTCAAATTTCGTAATATACTTAGCACGACCCATACGATCGATGCAATCTTCCACTCGAGGCAATGGAAAACTATCAGCCTTGGTCACCTCATTTAGCTTCCTGTAATCAAAACAAAGACGATAGTCTCCGTCCGATTTCTTTAACCAACACAACCGGAGATGACAAGGACTAAACAAATCGGCTCAATTAAATTATGCTTGAGCATATACTCAACCTCTCTAGCAACAATTTCATTCTTTTTTGGGTTCAACCTATAAGGAGCCTGCTTCACGGGCGTGGCGTCCCCTAGTCCACGCATGCTGCAAGATCGTGGTCTTGCCGGGTACATTAGAAAACAAGTCCTTATATTTTAAAACCAAATTTCTCAAGGATTGTTGCTCATCCTTACCCAAGTGACTCAACATCTGAGGGTAAATTTTCTAAAGCCTCGACATTACCTGCCAGCCATTCACTATCTTTCAAGTAAACGTCCCTATCCTCTGAAAGGAATCATTATTATGCTCATCTGAAAAAGAAGCATTATTACCGACAAAGTCATTTTCTACTGTCACGAAGAGCCGCAATTGGCCTACCATTCATCTCTTTCATGGAAAGCTTTCATCATATTTTATATGTACTAATTGATGAGGCCTTCTCCTATTGGGGGTTTCCACCAAGAAGTTAACATTATTTACCTTCTTCAATACCTTCCATGGTCCCTGGAAGGTAGCTTTGAGAGAATTACCTGGGATAGGTAACAGAACCAGTACCTTCTGTCCTACGTCGAAGTCCCGGGTCACAGTCTTTCTGTCAAAATAAATTTTCATTTTCTTCTGACTTTTCAACAAATTCTCACCTGCAAAAGACCAAGCCCTGGTTAATTTAGCATTCAAATTATTAAGGTAATCAAACAGATTCAAATCTGGGCATCTCCCTCCCAAGCCTCTCTCACCATATCCAGCGGACGCCCCTTACAGAATGTCCAAAAATCAAATTAAAAGGAGAGAGACCGAGAGATTGACCAGGAATAGAGCGGAAAGCGAATAAGAGGAAGGGAAGGTTTTTATCCATTCAGCCCATTCACAATACAATATTTCTTTAACATACTTTTCATAGTTTGGTGAAAACGCTCCAAAGCACCCTGTGACTCTGGATGATAAGGCGAGGACATTACATGTTTAATGCCCAATTCAGTCCTTTTCTGCTCAAAATAACGACTCGTGAAGTTAGTACCGCAGTCAGACTGAATTACCTTCGGGAGACCAAATTTTGAAAAGAAACCTCTTAATGCCTCTACAATCTTTTCACTCCTTATGGACCGCAAGGGGATTGCCTCGGGGTACCGAGACATACGATCCATAATAGTGAAAATATACTCATTTCCACTCTTTGACTTTGGGAGAGGACCAACAACATCAATTAACACCTCACGAAAAGGTTCAGACACAACAGGGATAGGTATTAATGGAGCCTTTGGAATAGGTAGATTAGGTTTGCCGACTCTCTGACAAACTTCACAACTATTAACAAATTTTTTTACATCACCTTTCAACTTAGGCCAGAAGAAAATTATTCAATAACCTACCGACAGTTTTGTGAATACCAAAATGTCCCGCCATCACATTCTCGTGAGCTAATGACATCAACTCATGACAGTAACATTCAGGAACCACAATCTGTCTAATAATTTCGTAATCCTCCCCCGAGGCATGCATTGGTCTACTTACTCTATATAATCATTGCTATTTAATTACCTTAAACATAGGAACTGTCACGTTCGTTATCTCACCAGACTCAATAGGGAGACTACCAAACTCCTTTTTCTGAGCCGAAACAAGTTCTTTAACAGTCCAATTAGGCTTTAATCTAACACTACTACTATCTACAGCTACATCACTACGTCCTAAACTACTCAAATCAACGTCGACTGTTGACTCTGCAGCATCAACAGCCTTTGCTTTAGTTTGAGTGGCTACCGCTAATTCCACATCCGGATTAATCACAATTGCACGTACTTATTCTCATACACAATCTCATTTCCGAGAACCACATCCACCTTTTTAATCGGAAATTTATCAACAATAGCCAAACGGATATTCCCCGAAAAATAAGGACAACTAAGATGAAAAAAAAAAAAAAAAGTAGACCAATTGGATACGATTTTACCGTGTCCGGGAAACCACTCAAAATAACAAACTCCCAATTCTCATACACAAATTCATTCGGGACCGAATCTCTAAGAATTAATGATTGCGCAGCTCCGGTATCACGTAAAATATTCACTTTCCTCCCTGGCCTTCACCATTCAGCGAGACTTCCCCCACGGCTCCAGAAAATCACCGAAGGAACTACCAGTCTCGACTTCTTAGTCATTGAGTCGGAGAGGGCAGAGATCCAACCTGACTAGCACTTTTCTCAACCGCCATCATCGGATTAACTTTACTGTTACGTACCTTTTTCCAAGCATTACACATTCTTTTGATATGACCCCGCTTATTACAGAAAAAGCACGTCAAATACCTAAGCTTTTGTGGATCATAACCACCCGACTCCCCAAGTCTGTTATTCTGCGAGTTCCCACACCTTTGATTGACCATTCGGAGAAACCTTATTTAATTGAACATTCTGAGAACCCTTATTTAATTGAACATTCTGAGAAACATTCTTTCGATTATTAAAATTACCAGATCTCTCAGAATAAACCCCAACGTGATCTTTCCTTAGATAACGTCTCTTTCATAGTATCTTTATGAGACAAAAAGTACTCATCTGATGCCACAGCAAACCTCCTGAAGGGAATCTAATTTCAACTCCTCCAAATGAACCTTCAAACGATCAGGAGTACAACTTTTAAAACAAACTCTTCAACCAACAGCAACTGCTTTAACTTATCAAAATCGTCCACCTCTTTAGATTTCAACCAATCAGTAGCAAATTGCTCTTTACTCCTTGCAAATTCTACGAAAGTCTGATTTTCATTTTTCCTCAAATTCCGAACCTTTGCCGATAGCCCTCCGGCACGAGCTCATATGCCTTCAACACTATCGCCTTTACACTTTCATAATCCGAGGAGAGATTTTCTTCCAAAGTTACATATACCTTTTGGGCTTCCCAATCAATTTACTCTGAATAAGGGTAGTCCATAATCCAATAGGCCATTCTAACTTATTAGCAATTCTTTTCGAATGACATAAAGAACTCCGCAACATTATCTTCCTGGAAGTTCGGGACAACTTCAAAGCCTGAGCTAAATTTGAGAAGGAGGAGGAAGCCTCAACACGAGAAGGAGACCCTGGTGACCCTGGCGTTTGCAAAGCCATCTTAGCTAACTCATGCTTCCTTTCCCTCTCTCTCTCTTCAAACACCATTTTTTGCTGGTCTATTTCCATTTGTTTTAGACTAATCTGTCTATCCAAAATTTCTACCGACAAGACCTCTTCTTTCCTAACCTCTGGTTTGGCTCCTGTCTTAGTCTCCTTAACACACTCATAAACCTTTAGCAATAGTATACCCTTCTTCATTGTTACCGTTCTCGTCCACTTCGAAAAAATCTGCCACACTTTCTAACTCCTCTTTGTTTAATTCGGCCAACCTATCCTGCCATCCCTCTCCTTCAAGCAACTCTACGACATTCATATCCTCCATTTTGATTATGAATAATTACAACACTTTACCTATAACAAAATTATTTCACTTGCAATAATGCCAGCCAACCAAACACTGAGGAGGTGTAACATGCCACCTAACACTAACACGCCCAAGAATTACCCTGCCACTGCCAAAAAGAACACCACAGGATACGATCAATCCTGGCAAGGTCGCCACTTGTAATGGCCTCGTTGGACCACAACACATTCTAGGTCTACAGGACCATAAATATTCAAAATACCACAAACTTAGGTGTTCAAAAGGCAGCAATCCACTAAGGTGGAAGGAAGCCCAGGTAAATGCAGCACAAGAATAACTCAAGGGGATAGCAAAAACAATGAAAAAATCAATATATATTATAATTCAATAAAATACAGGAAGTTATAACTAGGCCTCTTCATTAACATTAAATCACAAAATCACTTACACAACATGTACCCAAATGATTAGGCAACGCATTCAACCTCTGAAGGAGGAAAGGGGGCCCAGAGAGGAATAGAAAATAACCAAAAGAAAGGAATAACCTGAATTTTACACTCTAAAGGATGATGATGAGACGATGAAGGTCTCCTCCCATAAGCACTCCAATAAAGGCAGAGGACGGCAAATCACAATACAATTACTATAGAGCTCTATCAGAAAATTCATCTGACTACTGCAGTGCAGCCGTGATCCTAGTCATCTCGTTCATAATCATGGACGCCGTGATCCCAGTAATCTTGATCAATACTTTTTATAATAAAAATGGATGACACGCCTTACCGTCGCCAAGCGAGGCCCCTCTGGCAAATACTGCACCAGAGGCAATAATAAAATGGCAGAGATGTGGAGAAACTGCCAGCTTGAAGATATATATTTTTCTGAGACTTGCTGTAAATCCGAGAGAGATAGCAGGCTCACAAGTCAGGGCGCAGATACAAACTGCCTGCAGCTTGGAAATCAGGTCTCAAGTCAACTCAGCAAAGCCAAAATATGGAGGGGAGAAACAGGGAGGATTAGTCAACAAGACTACACAAAAATACCACTGGAGTGAGGAGACCCCTACTAACAAGAAGGCGAATCAACAATGAACTTTACAGCCTTCAGAAATGAAAGAGGAACTTAAAAGCTACCTAAGTAACTAATACATTATAAAAATCCTAAGGCTTACTTACAATATATCTATATATATATATATATATATATATATATATATATATATATATATATATATATATATATATATTTGTGTATGTATGTATGCATACACACATATAATGCGTGTTTGTCTCTATATATATTCATAAATATTTTAGACCCAAATGAATTATTGCTGTACAATTCACTATACCATATAAAAAAAAATCCTACATTCAAATTCAAATTATGTTTGGAAGCTTTAGTAATATCTATCTATATATATGTATAGGTCTTTTTTATTGTATATCCCATTTCTATCTCCTATAACACCTCTTTTAATCATCACCTCTCCCTCCGCAACGCAATCATTTACCACGTCATCTTACTCTTTTTCAAAGCACATTTTATTTTTTGTAACGTTCAGCTTCTTTTCCAATATTTCTCTTCCAAGAGGAACGTATTGTCTTGAGGCGGATTCCTGCGGTGTTTCTGGAAGTTTGACTTTAATTGGTGTCCATCATTGTTTTCCAGTGGTTTCCAGTATTCTCTTAGGGTGCATTCTAGTGCCGTCCAGTTGTCGTTCGTCTTTTCGCCTGGTACATTTTGGGCTGCCTTTCTGGAAGATTTCCCGTTTCAAATCATTCGGTCCTGGAACCTTGCCGGAGACTTCCAGCGGCTCCTGGAGCCTTCCCAGAGATTTCCAGCACTGTCCCTGGTCACCTCCTTCGCCTGCTTTTCCTTCCAGACTTTTCAATGCCCCATTTCCGGCCACAGATTTTTATTTATATGTTTATTGTTGGTTCTTTTATTTTATTTCAGCCGGTTTTCCTTCAGACTGTCTAAAAGTTTGCGCTATTGTTATTTCGACTCTTTAGTGTTTAAATTAGTTGCAAAAATATCTAGGAAAAGAAACATTATTAATGAAACCAATGTCTAAATCATTCATTGTTTTGTAACACTAATTTTGCTTGTCGTTCTAAAACGCTGTCACAGTTTCACAAAATATTCTCAATTTGGGAGGTTACAAGATTCGCAATCTGATTTTACTCCTTTTATTTTCGCCTTTTTCCCCGTTCCACATTTTTTGAAGTTTTTTTCTTTTTTTCCTAGCTTCCTCCCGACCTTTTTAGAACTCACCCCTCAAAGAACTTGCTTTAAGGTCACCATTTTAGTACATTTTACGCATGAAAAGGTGCTAGGCAGCCTTGTGTCCCGCGGGTCCTCCTTATAATATTCGCGCCTTATTTGTCAAAGAGAGAGAGAGAGAGAGAGAGAGAGAGAGAGAGAGAGAGAGAGAGAGAGAGAGAGAGAGAGACCTACAAAGTGGCTACAGAATATCGTTGACAAATTCTAATTAGTAATATAATTACCAATTAAATAAACGGCTGACTTTTGCACCCAAACCTGTTAACCTAAGACGATTAAGAATATTGTTAATGACATTTGAACCAACGTTGAAAGATGTATAGGACATTTTTACCATTTCTAACGATATTCAATGACTCTCATTACACTGGCTTTGGATATTAGTTTGGAAGATTTATTATTTTAGCACATTCTCTTTTGTTTCCCCTCTTCCAGGTAAGTTATTGGATAGCCTGTAAAGACTATCTCTACAAGTTTAAAAGAATAAGGAAAAAGGAACAGCATTACATTGAAGACGGTTCCTTCTGAACTGTTTTGGAAAAATGATTTTGACCCTTTAAGTTATACTGGTGTGTAACAATATAATATCAGTTAGTCAGTCAATCAGGAGGTTTCGTTTTAGGATAGTGACTACGAAAGTTGTAACAAATCTTGATGATTATGGAGACGTTGAATATTAGTTGTTTCGTATGTTATTCCGCCTTATCGAGCTTTCATTGTTTAGATTAGACAGCGCCACCTAGCCAATTTTTCTTTAAGATGATACTGTTCTTTCTGCACCTGTATGTCTTATGAACGTTATATCACTAACACCTTACTCTTTTGGTGACCTCATTTAATGATAGTCCCATTGGCGCCCACACTAGACCGCTAAGGCTGGTTGCCTTCCTGCAACAATAGGTATTATGAGACCTGGAGCGTTAACCCTTCACGCACACTTCCTCCATTCATCCGAGCTTGTGATCGCCGTGAGAGTGTGGCAGGTGTTTATTCCATACATACTTTTTGTTTGATTGTATTTAGATATGTATGTCGCTTGCAAGCAGTCGCAGGTATTAAAAACATAAGTAAAAACTAAGGCTGGGAATTTCACGCCTTGGAAAACCTCGGAATATTCCCTAGAGGGAGAATTAAAAGGGGGATTCTATTTAGGGAATGTTTTCCGGCTGGGAAACACTAACACCGTCCCCGCAGCTGCCAGGCGAATTAACTTTGTGTTTCAGAATTTTTCTCCCTGATGCTAGGGGAATTTGGGGAAGTTTTCCCTCAAAATTAGGGATTCTTCTTTTTTTAATCTTGTAATTTAAACTCTCTCTCTCTCTCTCTCTCTCTCTCTCTCTCTCTCTCTCTCTCTCTCTCTCTCTCTCTCTGAAAAATAAACTTATGCACTTTTGTTTCAAGTAGATATTGTTTTAGGTCACAGAGCAGTATGAATTATTATAGCACAATTCTTCAAAATGGTTTTACTCGGAGTCGTGGAATGCAGTGTAAATATATCTATATAGGTATGTATGTATGTATGTGTATGTATATATATAGATATATATATATATATATATATATATATATATATATAAATATATATTACACATACAGACATACACACAATTTGTATGTGTGCGTATACGCCTGGTCAAACTCGTTGTCTTATGTAACTGTACCTTGTATTTTTATGGAATACCACGATATCTACATAGCATACCTGGAAGAGGTTGGTATGCAAAATGGATTGGCTTCAAACCCTCCTATTTCAGAGAGAGAGAGAGAGAGAGAGAGAGAGAGAGAGAGAGAGACTTTTCTAACTTGAGATTGAAAATTGAATAATTGGAGTTGGCAGGCCGAAGATTCGTGTCGGCCATTTTGTTGTTGTCACGCAGCGTTTCCATGGCAACCAGGTAGAAAGGACCTTTGTTGTTGTTGCTGATTTGACATATTCGTTAGGTGGGAATTGGGTTAAGTTACCCTGTAAGGAAGGAAACCGATTGGCTTTCTTGAAGAAATTGACGGAAAGAAAGTTTGTATAGTTGATTGATGAACCAGTTAATATCGAGGCTGAAAGGCTAGTTTTGATTAAATGTGGGTTGTTTAAGCATTACGTTCCCAACTATATATATAATATATTATATTACAGACTATATATATTATGATCGATTATAATATGATATATATATATATATATATATATCCTATATATATATAAATTATATATATTTCTATATATGTCTGTGTGTGTGTGTGTGTGTATATATATGTAAACTTTGTATATGTTTTTTCAAATACATTTCGTCTTCCTAATCAGGAGTATTATTGTGAATACTTTTGTTGGCATATAACTGAGAAGCACGATAGGGTGTTTTTATATTTCATAATTATGTGTGTGTATATATATATATATATATATATATATATATATATAGATATATATATATATATATATATATATATGTGTGTGTGTGTGGTGGGTGTGTGTGTGTGTGTGTGTGTGTGTGTGTGGTGTGTGTGTGTGTGTTTGTGTGTAGAATATAACTTTTCTAGGTTTGCTGAAATTAAACCCTACTCAATATAATAATTTTAGTCCCAACTCATACTATGATGGCAGTCAGTATAATATTTGATGTTATCAAATGCATGAACGGGAATAAATCATATATCACCGTCGATTTCCTGAATGGACTAGTTAATATTCGCTAGCTACCGGCTCTAGAGTTAAGCTTTACGTCCTGTTATTGGCTAAGTTTTTATATATTTATTAATATTTATTTTTATTAAGCATATTCCTGGTCTTTCCGGAGAGGGAAAGCCTTCAGTTCCGGGTGTTGATTGACTTGTTTCTGTATCTGTGGCATAATATTGATTGACATGTGTTCTCTCGCTGGCATAGAGTTCCTTTGTCTTTACAGGTTTGGGGGGCGGGGAAGGGGGGGTCTTTTATGTTTTAAAATAAGTGCATCAGTCTACAGTAGATTTTTCAGTATCAGAAATGTAAGAGAATTTAGAGCTGTTACTGTTCTTTCCTTGTGTATGACCTTCAGTATAAAACAAAATGTGTCTGTGTATCTTCTCTGTGGTGTGTGTGTGGTGTTGTGACACGGAGTCTACGGGTAGTAAGTCCATTGTTCAGTTACCAGAAAATCCCAATTAAAGTAGTACACGGCAACACTTTTACTCGACATAAAAGCAATGCCGATACAATATCACATGAATATTGCATTTTCTTTGACCGAACAGGTTATATATATATATATATATATATATATATATATATATATATATATATATATATATATATATATATATATATATATATATATATGTGTGTGTGTGTGTGTGTGTATGGTATGTATATATATAATATACCTAATATATATAATATAGAATATATATATAATATACATATATATAGACAATAAAGGTAGAAGCCACGAAGGAAAATGAAACGGTGGGAAGTGATTCGAGATCTTTCGACTCAACGTCCTTAACTTAGTTCGCTCCACTTTCCTTCGTGGCTTCTACCTTTATTATATATTCATCACGTTCCAAATTTTCGTGAATCAGTTATTATATATATATATATATATATATATATATATATATATATATATATATATATATATTATGTAGTATGTATATATAGTATGTGTGTGTACGTGTAATTCAAGGAAATGTTTTCATAGTTTAAAGATACATTAGTACCCGAAAATTTCTGGGCCATCTCAGTTCTTTCGTCAGTGGACAATGAACACCATTAAGGAAGAGGAATATTTATATAAATTCTGTGAGCCAGGATTTGGAGTAATGAGGCAGCGAGCGGATTAGGGATTAGCAGGAAAGCTAAATAAGTCAGGTAGGAAACGTTGATGGCGGGAATGGAACAGAGCCATAAGTTGAATCGGTGGTTTCCAGTCAGTAGGCGAGGAATGGGGACTTTGAGGTCTACAAGTCTTGGTCTCGTCGAAATTCTCTACATGGCTTACTTAAAATTCCTGCTTATTCCCATACCATTCGTTGATTGGGTATCCGGTAATACTGACTCGGATTTTGTATTCATTCTCCTGTGACGAAAGAACAGTGATCAGATCAATCAGAATCGTTCGAGATTTTACATTTCAGCAATGATAAAATTGTTCGATTAATTAGTCATTTGCTTTTCCAGTTAGAAAGTATATTAGGTTCACCATCTTCGAAAGTCTTATCCAGAGAACAAATATTATGAAATGCATGAAAATAAATACATACATGCATACATACATACACAAAGAATATCTTTGACAATCAGGAAGTACTATCCTATTCCTGCACGTGCCTCCTTGACCAGAATTTCATATCTCGAATTCCTGGTAACTTCAAAAGAGGCTTGATATGAACCATCTTGGAATTCGAGGTTAGTCGCTTGAACCCACGGCCTTGCAGACAAACAGAGAGACAGGCAAACAGACAGACAGACATCTTACTGACTACTGCTTAAAAGGTACAACAGTTTTTCTTTTAACTGGGAAATTGACAGTTGAAACTTGCTTAATATTTTTTATCTTGGTTTGTGCTAAAGCTATTTATTGCCCTTAGTTTATTTATATTTGCTATATTCTGTGTATTTGATTCATTGACAACTAGTTTATTCCTTTTCTTGGTACTGTTCTTCTCCTTCCATTGCAGAAGCTCGCTTTTGACTATATATATATATATATATATATATATATATATATATATATATATATATATATATATATACATACATATATATTGTATATATATCATACATACATACATATATATATTATATATATATATATATAATATATATATATATATATATATATATATATATACATATATATCTATTTTCCACCTCCATACCTTCATTACCATTGCATTTTACTTCTTATCGTTTATTTTTTATTATCATAATTTTCCCTTTTGTATATTCGTAATTCTGATTCATACTCTTGCAAAAGACGTTTACTCCTGTTTTTCTTGTTTAATGTTTCATCTCTCTCTCTCTCTCTCTCTCTCTCTCTCTCTCTCTCTCTCTCTCTCTCTATTCTTTTAACGTTGATAAAATCCTGTGGGCAAAATATCTGCCACAGATTTTGCCTCAAAACACGTGTCAATATAACCCTCGTCGGTGTGTGTTTGTTTCGCAGTAAACGAAGATGAGGAGGAGGCGGGACCAGAAACGCCTCACTTGATCACATTTCGTCGTTGTGTGATGAGCACGAGGCTCAGAAACTGAAAAGGGAATTTTGGTAATGACATCAGGAAGGATAGGTGAAATCAGGCTTGCAACGCGGAGCAGAAATACAGAACGTGTTTTCAAATTTTGAAATTCCTCCTAGGGGTGATAGCGCCGTCAATGCATCTCTCTTGGTGCACTGTAGGCAATACTTGAGGTTTTTCGTAGCGTCCTTTCGGGCCCTTGGTGCAACCCTTTCATTCCCTTTAATGTACCTCCTTTCATATTATCATTCTTCCATATTACACTCGACCCTCTCCTAACAATGATTTCGTAGTGCAAGTGCGAGGTGTCGTCCAGTTTCACCTTGAAAACCTTTTTATTTCCAATTTCCCTTTCAGCGCCCAATGACCTTATTATGTTTGGCCTTTGGCCTGAATTGCATATTCTTTACCATTCCAAAGTTTATAAATGAACGTCAGTGCACAAAGGAATAAAGTTCTGTGATTACATAATGAAAATCGAGAATAAGAAGCCTTATATCATTAACAGTAAATTAAATCTTCTGGTACCTACGATAAAAATAAAATAAAGTGTACGGAAGTGTGATTGCCGTTTGCTTTCCATTAAAGAAAACTAACAGCAGAAGCAAAACAAAAAATGAATTTTATTCGTCGTGAAAATGAGGGCCAACTATCGACTGGATATTTCTGATATAGTCATAAAGACTATTTTAACATTATAGTTTGGATATTGGGTATTTTCACTTTTGAAATGGAGCGACAAAATATTGAACAAAATATGGTTCATCTTGACTTACACCTCTCTTCTATAAAAGAAGAATTTGAAAACGTTTCATGTATAAGAAAAGATGAAGAAGAGGTACATGAAAAATGCTTTCGAAAGTTTCAGGTTTCGGAAAAATTGATTAACAACGTTATAGAAAAAACAGAATTTTTTCTCACATATTGAGACCGAAAAATATTTTAGGGTTTGATTCTTTGTAACTTTGTGGAACAGAGTATTTTGTTGGTAATACGGATCAAGTTGAAATTTCAAGGATTAAGAACAAATTTGGCAAGATTAATTGTAAAATTTTTCTTTTTATGCACTTTGTTAATTAGTAAATCTTTTTAATTAATCTAACGTATTCCGATATTTCTAATTCTGTTCATCTAGAAAATGGATTTCCCTAATTAATTGTTAATTTAATTATCTTTATTGAATAAAATTATTGATAATATCACCAAGGTTTTCATGTTTTCGTGATTACATTTCTGTATCCTATGTTCTGTCTGAAATCGTGCGAGTAAACTTGTATTTTTGACGGAACAGACGGTCTTCGCCTAATAATGAAGTTAACGGTCATTGGAGTTAGATCAATCTGGCCTTATTGCACAACACAGGCTCTTGCTCGGAAGAGCACAGCCTGTAATATGAGAGAAACGAGGCTCTGCGTCCTCATATCTGCCTGACCTCGGCCTCATCACCTCATCCTCGGAATGAGGAGGATTTTGATGGCAGGCCTAAGGAGATAGCTCATCTCCATTAGTGCATTTCCTGCTCTGTTAAAATGAGAGAGAGAGAGAGAGAGAGAGAGAGAGAGAGAGAGAGAGAGAGAGAGAGAGAGAGAGAGACTGCTCCAGCATGGGATTAAAGGAAATAGCGCCAGAGATGTAAGCATGTAACGGTGTGTTTTGAGGGAGATTCGCCTCTGCCACGCTTCATGTTTATTCTGTCGTACTTTGTGTATATGGGATTGCGTATGTTTGTTGCCAGATGTATGTTAGCATGCGTTTGATATCCTGTTAGGTAATGGTTCTGTAATATTAGGTTCTAGACGCGTGTGTGTGAATACCAGGGAAAATATAATCTCAAGTCCATGATTGTATGCAGCCCCGGAGTTCATATGTGTATAAGTATGTATAATGTGTGTTTATATATATATATATATATATATATATATATATTATATAATATATATATATTGGTGTGTGTGTGTGTGTGTGTGTGTGTGTGTGTGTGTGTGTGTGTGTGTGAATGTTCCACGTCACTAACATTTTCCATTGCTAGAAGGTTTTAATGCGTTTCCACATTGTATGTACATATACTTCAGCAACATAGACCTCTTGGTCCCAAATGTGATTTTCGTTCTGTGTTATCGTGGTTTCGAAAGGAATGTTCATCTAACGCTTGGGAATGTATTATCATTATTATTATTACTTTCTTAACTGTTGTCGTAACTGTTGTTAGTTTGATTATTATTATTATTATTATTGTTATTATTATTATTATTATTATTATTATTATTATTATTATTATTAAGGTAGACGAAGCCCGTCGTGAAATTAAAGGTTTCTGAAACTAGAGAGTTTAGGTTTGATATACTATTTGCTTAGGCCGTTGCCCATTGTTTATTTGTTTACGTTTGTTTCGGTTGGTAAGATACTGCTTGTTTGCTGAGAGAGAGAGAGAAAGAGAGAGAGAGAGAGAGAGAGAGAGAGAGAGAGAGAGAGATACCTCAGTAAAGGTCGAATAGTCTTTATATGTCACTTTATGGTATATAGATGTCAACACTGTGTGTGTGTCTGTCTGCCTTGTGACTTTGTGTGATATGGAGAGACTGCAAAAGGAAACAAGATTACAATGAAAATTATGAATATTGTGAGTTAAAGGAAAAATAAAGGAGTAAGCAAGAGAATTTTAAAGCTATAGATCGAATTGAAAGAAACGATGTGGATGAAGAGATGACTACATTGTTTAGAATGTGATTTATTAAGAGCAATTGGAATTTTTTATGGGTTCCTAGTTTAGTGTTAAAAGTGGATGAAAAACAAAGATTTCTTATGCCCTCTTGGGTCTTGAATATTTGTGTACATAAAGTAGTGTCAGAAGCTAAAGAAAGATGAGAAGGACCAAAGAAAAGAAGGGGTTGTGAATGGAGTTGTGGAGTGGCTGATGTTTCCTGATGACATAGGCTGAAAAAAAACCCTGTAGCGTCTGGAAGAAGTGAGAATATTAAGTGAATCCGAACAAAGATAGGCGAAATGAAGGTCAGTATGTATGGTGGATGAATGAAAGTTGATTCCCTTTTTTAGTTATTGTAGGACGTAATATGACAGATTAGGTGAAGCACAAAAGTAAAAAAAGTGAAAGTGGTGAAAAGATGAAGCAGTTTCATGGTATGGTTTGGTCACGTAGAGAAAATGGAGAACGAAAGATTGGAAAAAATATTCTGAGAAAAAGGAGACCTAGAAATAATTGGTTAAGTGGGACTGGAGGAGTCCTTGTAACGGAAAGGCCTAAATATCCAATAGATGCGCGAGTGAGCAGGGCAGTTTGTCTAAAAGATCGATGGCCTTCATGATGAACAGTATGTAATGTAACTAAGTTTTTTTTTTAATTTGAAAATTTTTCATACTGATTTTCCTCTTAGGTTTAACAGCTGAAGGATGATTTTATGAGTGAGTGACGTTTTTTTCCGTCTCTGGAGCCACCTGTTGCTGTGGAAAACGTTAATATATCACACCTTCACATTTGTGATGGTTACGAGTTTCAGGTGATTTTTCGGAAAGGGCGCGAGGCTAGCAACCTCTTCTTGGAAGCCTTGCTGAGGCCTTCAGTGCTCTACTATTCTGGAGCCACCTTCTTTCAGAGAATAATGGCGTAACACACACACACACACACACACACACAAACACAAACACACACGTGTGTGTGTGTGTGTGTGTGTACATGAAAAAGAGAGAAATTGAATTTGATGCTGTCAAACATGTTCCTGAGTAAAAGATTAATTTCCAGTTTCCGGGTATTGGAATATTTGCTGCTGAATAATAAAATATTTATTTTGAAGAATTTTGTCCTCGTTGAAAACAATAAATAAACAAGGTATGTGTATTTAAGCCGTTTGAAAGTTTTTCTTATTTTATTTTTACAAAAGAAAAAAAAACAATGATCAAAAAGACTTTGATCTGATTCGAAGTTGTTTATTAATGTTTTTGTTTGTTATTGGTGATACCGGACATTGTCATAATTTAACGCATGTTATGTTCACTTTTATTCTTCTTTAGTTATTTTTGCTACGTTGCAAATTGTGAGAACATTTATTCGGTGATAGTTACTTAAATTTTACCAAACGAATATTATATTGATGTGACAAAGAACTAAATGTACTTTTTATATATACTCATGTATATGACCTTTTCCCTGGTTCACAGTGGATACTCATGATGAAAAACAACGAGTTACAATAATAATAATAATAATAATAATAATAATAATAATGAATTCTTCGGTAACCCACTTGGGCGTCTCTTTGATCTTCAAATTATATGTTGCCCCACAGGAAAAATCCCACCCATTTCAAAATTTGACGCGCTTTAGTCCTCTCTCTCTCTCTCTCTCTCTCTCTCTCTCTCTCTCTCTCTCTCTCTCTCTCTCTTTTATCCTTCCTTCTCCTCATTTCCCTCTCGTGTTGTGACCTTCTCCCCTCGTCCTCCTTTCCTTCACCTTCTCCACCTCCCATGCCTCTCCTTCGTTCCACCTTTCCTATTCCCTTCCTACTGATCGTGCCTCTCCTTCCTCCTGCACATTCCCAAATTCTGTCCCTCTTATCTGTCGTCCTCCATCTCCTGCATTTCCCCCAACTTCCTTTCCCTTCTTCGTGCCCCCTTTTCATTTCCTCTTTCCCCACCCATCCCATCTCCCTACCCGATAGCTGGGAGAAAGGCGGCGTGGGTCCAGAAAAAGGATTCCAAATAAATTTAATGTTTTGTTGGGGCCAGGTTGCACGAGTGGATGCTGTGTCGGGTCTGCAGCAGAGGCAGCAGCTGCAGCTGTGCAGTTGCAGCAAAGGGAAAATATTCCAGGCTGTTCGTATTTATTTCAGCAGCAGTAGTGGCAGTATTAATGCGATAATATATATATTATATATATATATAATAGTATATATATATATATATATATATATATTGTGTGTATATATATATATATGTGTGTGTATATATATTAAATATATGGGGGTGTGTATATATATGATATATATATATAATAATATATAGATATGATGATATACTATATATATAATATATGTATATATATTAATTATATAAAATATATTATAATAGATATATATATATATATATATATATATATATAATGTAAACATTAACGGTAGTCCTAGGTACTCACAAGAAGAGGATATCAAAAGCCTGCTCAACATGACCAAGTCTAAAAAGTTGGAAAACGTGAACGTAGTTGGTTACAAACTATAAAACTAATGGCACATTTGTAGACACGCAAGAATCATCGTTATAGCCTTACAAATTACATGGTGAAATTTTGGGGAATATAAGCTTGAATGATTAACATTAAGATACAAAAGAGGAAACTTAGGCTAAGTGTTTGAATGTGAAAATATTTGGTTAGGGGGGTAATCTAGAACAGCTAATATAATATAAGGGGTTAGAGGATTCTTACCATCTCCAGTGGAAGCAGGAGGTCCTGATGACGGACACTATTGAAGTTACAAAGAAAATTTCATTTCAGTAGAGTAAATGTAGTGGAATTATCGGGGAAGGGGCTATATTGGTTAACAAACGTTGACGCTGAAAACAGTAAACAGTGTTTGTTTAGAGCCGGCGTATCTTCATGCCTTTTTACTAAAGATTATATTTACATTCAGTATAGTAAGAAGAGCTCGGCTGTTAGAGCCCACTGACTTTTAATATAAATATAGAATTAGTTCAATTAAAGGTTGCCATATTTTCAAGTAATTCAATTCCATAAGTTGCATTGTTTTTTGCGGTTGTTCTTGATTGACCTTTTTATTATTAATACAATATTGTATCTCCCTATGGGAGAGCAAAATTATTTTGGGATGGTATCGATTGGCCCCTCATAAACGTTCTGTATGGTAAGCCCTGAAGTGTTGTGTTATGTTTTGACGTACAATTTTAAGGCTTCCAGTTATATGTCATTTCATTAAAGGGAGGGGTCTCTCTCTCTCTCTCTCTCTCTCTCTCTCTCTCTCTCTCTCTCTCTCTCTCTCTCTCTCTCTCATTATATACGTATATATGTGTGTGTAATGCAGATAATGTATATATAAGCGCTCGTTCACTCAAATCTGGAATTTCAGGCTAATTTTTTCGAGCATGAACCATTGACTTGCTGACGACGAGGTCTCATGCCGGGATTATTGTACATTTTACCTTCCATTAACGGTTTCCCTGAATGCTGAACCCCACCGGGGAAGAAGAAGAAAAAATGAGAAATTGCAATTATTCCCTGTTCGTCAACCTCATTAGCAAGGCTTCGCTTGGCGAACCAAGATAATGAACAAGGAAGGAAATTAATCCTTGGTGGTCATTTGGCTTCGGAGGAACTAAGGAGCCAGGGGGCCGGAGAGAGAGAGAGAGAGAGAGAGAGAGAGAGAGAGAGAGAGAGAGAGAGAGAGACTTAAATTCTTTTTTTCTGTGGGTGTGTAAATGACATAGATTCATACAATTTTGAAACAAGGTTTTGTATAATTGAAGCTGTTTTATGGTTTAATGTCATATATACTGTTCCTATGTATACACATGTACATATGAATACACACACATATATAATATATATATATCGAGCTACAATGTCCTTTAATATCTAATTCGCTCTACCTCGGAATTAATATATTTTCATATATGCTTAACAGAAGGGGAATTTTTTTCTCGATAATAGACTTGCCTGGACCAGTTGCGCGAACCCATGGATCCTTTCAAATCCAGGAACGTCATTGAAGCTTTTACCTACTACACCACCGCGAGAGCTTCACTGACGTTTTCTGGATTTGAAAGGATCCATGGGTTCGCGCCCTGGTCCAGGCAAGTCTATTACCGAGAAAAAATTCCCCTTCGGTTAAGCATATATGAAAATATATTAATTCCGAGGTAGAGCGAATTAGATATTAAAGGACATTGTAGCTCGATATTATTATATGAATCACGGAAATGTGATATGACTTATATATAATATATATGACGTGCGTTAATCAAAATTGAGAATACATTTCAACCTTTATTGGGTTGGACTCTCATTAACTACCGTCCACGCTAATCATTGTCGAAACTTAGTCCCATATAATCGCCTACCTGATGTCGGCCTGAACCATACTTTCATGTGATGGTCTTGCACTATTCTTCTGCAGTTCTAGTATGACTGAGATAGCAGCCATTGCTTTGGTTTTATCTGTAGCCATCACTCTTTAAGATAAGACTCCTTGTTAAAAGCGAAAATGCTAATTAGGTTGATTCTAGAGTTCTTGTTGAAACCACCCTCAACCCACCCTACTCCACATACATATTGACGATTGATATTTGTGGAACTGTGCGACATACAGTCTCTCTCTCTCTCTCTCTCTCTCTCTCTCTCTCTCAGGAAAGAAGTATCGCGAGCAACAGCAATTAAAGTCATCTGAAGCAACGAACTGGCCGTAAGTGCTTGCAACTTCCTGCCATGAAGCGCTTACCGTGTGAAGACAAAACGAGGGGAAAAAATAAATAATGGAGATGACTCCTGAGCTAATTATGGTAATTAGCGCCTAAATGAATCTTAAAGAAGACGGGTGTTGTAATTACCCTCTCTCAGCATTATTCTCTCTCGGGCTTTTAACATTTCTTCCTGGGAAACCTGAGGAAGTCTCTCTCTCTCTCTCTCTCTCTCTCTCTCTCTCTCTCTCTCTCTCTGTGGGAAGTGTTTCTGCTAAATTACCTCACACGCTCACACGCATTAAGTATATTACTATATATATGTGTGTGTGTGTGTGTATGATTGTATTTATATATGTAGTATGTATATATATATATATATATATATATATATATATATATATAATATATAATGTATATACGTATATATATATATATATATATATATATATATATATCTATATATATATATATATATATATATATATATAGAGGAACATAATTTATAGAGGACGGTATCATGTGGGGATTTTTATATAACAGTTACAGGATTTTTACGGCCAAAAGATGATGACAGAATATTCCTTGAAAGCTTGTAACTTGTTTTTAATAAAAATATTTTCTTTAGATAAGAGTCTGTTTTTAATTGTATTGATGCACAGAGTAATTGTGTAAGTCATTAAATTTAGTTTACGTATACATGTGTGTGTGTGTTTCTTTATATGTACCCACTCACACATGTAAACATTTGTGTCTGGTACTGAATGATTTCAGATTTGCTTGTGATGTTCCGTAGTAACGTGTTTTGTGTCTCTAGACTGATATCTTTCTTCTGGTTTAACGACTGAGATTCATTCCGAAATCCTTTCCACGAATGTGTTCTCGGTTTCATCGGTTTGAAATGATTCGTGGCCCACTTGGTTGGTCGCCAACCAGTTGAAGCCTCAATTCCGTCGTTATTATGGCGAGGAGACTATAGTATTGATTGGCTAATTTGATCACATATTAGCTTTGTAACAAGAGCTCGCCTGAGGTGGACGCTGGCAGGCTTAATTTAGTAAGGAGTACAGATTGCATTTGGGCTGCGGTCGCAGTGGAATGAATTGATTGATTGATGAGGGGGTATGGGTATCGTTAGAATAGATTAGGAAGTCTTCATTGTGGAGAGCAAGAGTGTAAAATAACTTCAGAATAAGAAGATAAAGGAATATGTAGTGTAAACGAGATAAGTTTGGGATAAACCCATCTAATTATCCCTTAAGGCCAATGCGAAGTAATCTCCGACAAGTAAACCATTGATTTGTATTGTAGGCATCCTGCTGTGTGTACTAATTCATTATTGACTGTGTTATGTTAACCTGTCATAACTCCAACAAAAGTTAATGTTGCTTAAATGGATTATATGCTAAGAGTAAGGTCAACGTTTGAACCAAATGTCTTATAAATCACATGGCAGACTTGAAACAGTAGCATTAGCTTATATTTGCGTGCACTCCTAGGTATTAATTTTTAATAGCTAATCATAGGTATTCATATACGTATGCTAGATATTCTTTTGTACGTCCATTTAATCAATTTTAAATTAACAGCTAAGATTCAAATTATCATGAATTGCACCTCAATAAAGCCCAAGATTATTAGTATTTTTATAGAGAGAGAGAGAGAGAGAGAGAGAGCCAGCAAGCAACGTAGATTTTATTAAAAGTTTGGACCCTTGGAATTAACAAACTTTCGGGAGAAGCAGAAAGGGTAAAGATGAAAGGAAGACGAGGAGAAGACGAAAGCATCTTGAGCAGAAAAATGGATTTTTTTTTTATCCTAGAATTTTTC
>NC_061101.1:43123398-43135898 GCF_015104395.2 Macrobrachium nipponense
ACACAAGAAACTTCGGTCCTGTTGCTAATAGAAACTAAAAGCGAAATGTAAAAACGACAAATCCCAGACTTTAAAAGAACTTCAAACGAGAGAAGGAATAATGCCAAGATCCCAGAGAATATACCTGTGTCCTTGGTCGTGTGTTTGTGTGCCCGAGACAGGTTGTTTGTGCGTGTACCTGATCTGTAAAGACTATTACAAACGCCTTTACTTCCAAGAAATATATTACAGGTCGTATACCTGTCTTTTTTTTTTTCTTTAAGTCTGGGTACTTTAAACATTTCCATTATGAACTCTTAACCATAAAATATTAATACATTCAGACGAACCTGTGATTTTGGTATTCTATGAATCACTCGGGCTTGGGATCGATCTTCATCATAAAGAAGAAACAAAATTGACTGACATTATTATATTATATCTGTTTCTGGCTTCTCGGAACTGAACCAAAGATATTTTATCCGAGATTATTTCTTTCAAGGATATGAAAACATTGGCTCACTCTTTGAAAAAAGAATACTTCCTTAAACCTGCCCAACTTGTGCTTCTCTCTCTCTCTCTCTCTGTCTCTCTCTAATATATAATAAATATATATATATGTATTTATGTATGTATGTATATATATATATATATATATATATATATATATATATATATATATATATATTAGAGAGAGAGAGAGAGACTGGCCTTTTTCCCCATAGCAGTCTGTTTCATATTTACAAAGATACTTTCAACATAAATTTACACGGATTATCAATTAGTTAATCATTTATAATTCTCTCTCTCTCTCTCTCTCTCTCTCTCTCTCTCTCTCTCTCTCTCTCTCTCTCTCTCTCTGAGGACGCAGAGAAGTGTTGACATCCGGTGCTATGGGTGTTTTGTTTATTACTTAGCGATGGAGATTTATTTGGCTCCATCGCTCTCCTTGTTATACGTGTCGGGGATTTCAATGGATTTATCGGAGTTTCCAGCGAGATAAGAGCGGAGGGAAGCGTGAGCCCGGTTTGTGATATACGGCGCGTTTGTGTAGATGGGTTCTTCTTGTTTGTGCATTCTTTCTTTCTCGAGTTTGTGTATAGAGTTATGATTGTCTTGTGTGAATGTGTTTGTGTAGACATTCAGAGCTTTTGTGGGGCCTCTCTGTGTAAATTTGTTCTTGTTTGTGCATTCT
This sequence comes from Macrobrachium nipponense, assembly GCF_015104395.2. NCBI lineage: Eukaryota > Metazoa > Arthropoda > Malacostraca > Decapoda > Palaemonidae > Macrobrachium > Macrobrachium nipponense. Next base: position 43,124,573 of record NC_061101.1, read on the forward strand.
ATATTTCTAGAGTTTGTGTATAGAGGTATGTTGGGGGTTGTTTGCCCTTTCTCAGATTTGCCTATATATTGGGTATGATTAGTTTGCTGTGTGGGTTTGTTTAGGTTTTCGTTTGTGTATGCATTTACATAGCCATTTAGATGATTGTGAGGTGTGATATATGGTGTGTTTGTGTAAAAGGGTTTCTTTTTTAAGTTTGTGTATCTAGGTATGATGGGATTTTGATTTTGTTCGCTTATATTGGTTTTATCTTTCTCGTTTGTGTAGGAATTTAGTTTTGTGAGGTGTGTGTTATATGATGTGTTTGTGTAAGTATGCTTTTGTTTGTACACTCTTTACCGGTTTTTGTGCGTATGAGTGATTGTTTTCGGAAGTGCGAGTGTATGCTTGTGTATTTGTGTTGAATCTTGTATGTGTATGTATGTACAAATTTATAAGATTAATTAATATATTATAAGTAAAAATAAATTGTAATTATTATTGAAATGAGAACATTTTTGTTTGTAGGGGAAAAAAGTTAAAAAATGTATTGTAAGAAATGCTGATAAAAAGTCGCCACCTAATTTTTTTAATTTGATTTTTTCATATTTTTGTTAAAATTTATATTTTATTTAATACAAGACAATTTATTTGTATTACAGAATTGATGATGATGATAATAATACTTATAATATATTTGCTTATTTATTTGTAAATATAAGTTTGTCTATCAGTGTGGATAATATCAACTGGACAAGCTTCTCTCTCTCTCTCCTCTCTCTCTCTCTCTCTCTCTCTCTCTCTCTCTCTCTGTCGTCGTCGTCGTCGTCCTCTGAGAGCTGTTCTGAACAAGAGAAAAATTAGTGTATTGATTATTATTTTTTTTTTATGGACGGTTCTTTCAAAAAGTCGGTCGAGGATAAACTTGGTGATAAGAGTGGTAGGATTGATGGGAAAGGGACGGTGGAGCAATTTGGGGGACCTTTTCATTTGGAACAGGTCAAAAATATGATTTACTTTTTTACCAAGCGTACACAGTATAGAGAACCATTGCGAAAAATGAACAAGAAAAGGCTTTGTGAGAAGATATAAATATAATGAGATGAAAATGAACAAACGCTAGCATACATGCTATGTGTATGTATGTATGTATGTATGTATATATATATTATATATGTATATATATGTGTGTGTGTGTGTATGTGTAAATATGTATGGATGTATGTATGTATGAAGAGAGAGAGAGAGAGAGAGAGAGAGAGAGAGAGAGAGAATGTCCAGGTTGTAGGGTACTGATCATAGATATCTCATCGAGTATAAGTTAAGTGATGAAGAAAATAGCTCAATGAATGAATGAACGACTCCATCGATCATTACTGCTAAAGTTGCGAACTAACTCGGGCACTCCAACACAATCGAATGCATGTTGTTGTCCTTCTTCCAAGCCAGCTGTCATCACACTGTGACCTTTGTCCCTTAAACCTCTTTGATATCAAGGTGAACCTGGTTAGATACCCTATGTCACCTTGGGGTATCCAGTTCCCTCTTAAAGTGGAACCATTTCGTTCATCCGGAAGATAAATTTAGACGGTAACAAAATGGAACCAGGCTTCGACCTGTGTCTCGGCTGCCTGACGATTTCGTAACTACGACGGTCCTCTTGGGGGAAGAGGCATTTTCAGCCTTCAACTCGATGATCAAAATTCTTCTGATTCATATATAATATAATCATAGTTCCTTGCTTAATTCAGTATAAAAGGAGTTTTATTTAAGAGCCTTAGTATACTTATGGTTGCTTCCGTTTCGCTATTTTATTGCTTACAAAAAATTTTCTCCTAAGTGACTCCTTTTCCTTGGCTTAGGGCTATGTTGAAAATCCTTAATTTTCTTCATTCTCGGTCAGGTGTTTATGGCTCTTGAAAAATATGTATAATATTATCTTAATTAATTTTTATTCTCTTTTGATTTATGGCCTAACATTGATTTAGTTTATCATTGTTTCTTTGGTACTGTCCAGTGTTTGCACATGGAAAATCATTCGTCCTTGCTAGGCTCTTGAAATCTGCGACGCTTATTCCGTATTTTTCATCTCGCCTCCAAAATACGTCTTCCGTAAAATATTCTGACTTTTTATTCTATTTCTGTCCCCCGTTTGACTGTTAGCCTTTTGGATTAAAGGCTTCCATGCCTTCGTCCTGGTTTTGAGGTCAAGAATACTTGTAGGCTTTTCCTATTCTCTTTTCTTTTAGGTCATGATAAGTGGCTTGTTTCGCTCTCTCTCTCTCTCTCTCTCTCTCTCTCTCTCTCTCTCTCTCTCTCTCTATTCTTTTAGGTCATGATAAGTGGCTTGTTTCTCCTCTCCTTCTCTCTCTCTCTCCTCGCCTCCTCCTCCTCCCTCTCCCTCTCCTCTCTCTCTCTCTCTCTCTCTCTCTCTCTCTCTCGCGTCCTCTCGAGAGAGGTTGTGAAATCTTTCCAGGAACAATAGTTTTCGTCTTTTCAAGCCCAATCTTAAATGACTTTTAAACACATTTTAAAAACATCTGGCGGTCAAGTGCGTTTTTTTTTCTGAGATTTTTCCGAGAAAGACATGAGAATGTAAGTGGAGTCATTTTGGAAGAGGTGAGAATTTTTTCGAATTTACTTTTTTTTCATTTTCTTTTTTGTCTTACATGCATAGAAGCTTTTTTGAAATTGTTCCTTTACGAGAAAAGATGATTCAGAAACAAATTTCAGTATGTTTTGTTTCTCAGTATCAGTAATTGTATCCTGAATATATCAACTCCGAGAAATAGAGAAATAAGAGATATAAATCACTGTTCCGCTTTATGTATAACGACCTCCTCTGTTTCTGTATCTCTTCAGCATTCGTCTTGAAATTTCATTAGAAAAGTGCTCTAACCTCCACAGCACCACTCGGCTTTTTTTTTTAATGCAATTAACTTGCAAAACAGGGTTCACAGAATTAATGACTGCAAAAAATTAGATAGATAGAAGAAAATAACAAATGAATAGCCATATTTCCTTGTGAGACTGACAGCTTTATTTATTCGTTTATTTATTTATTTTTTACCGGGGGATCAAACCACTTACCAATTTGAAAAGATTTGCCTTTTCCATTTTTTTTTTGCTCACGGCACAGGCATATTTCATCCAATTTTACCTAATGACGAGGAAGTTTGTCATTTTGTTTTTCATGCCTTTTTGTTTGTAAGAATGATCAAGCACATTTTGGTTCCTGTATTTTTTTTTAACATTTCATCTAAGATGGGCCTAATGAATAGCAACGTTGACTAAATGTTGAGATATGTAGGAATGTAACTCTGTGGTTATGGGACCTTGTCTGGGAAGGATGGATTGCTGAGGTTTGGAAGTCTCTCATTACCTCTTTCATTTTGCTACACCATGTCGTTCCAGTGTGTCAGCGTTGTCTAACTAGAACTTATATACGTTCTATAATCCCTGTTAATGTTCAAAACATTTTCAAGTCGTATAGTAAACAAGTTTATTGAGAGGCCCTTCGTTCAGTTCGGTTTTTTTTTTCACATACTCCTCAGTATTTTTATTTTAGTCTGATGAAAATGAGTGAGTGGCTAGCGAAAGCTTACCGTGTGAAATTATTTTACGACATTTCATATTTTTGTTGGTTTTCCTTCCATAAATTCCCTTAACTGTGACGTGTTAAGTTACCAGTGGTTATTTTAGGTTATTGCTAGAGCGTTGGTTTATACCCTGTGAGTCATTCCTCTGTTACTTACTACTATGCATTCCAGAGGCCATGAAACAATGTTTTTCGGAAAGAATTTATAAATAGACGTATGGATTTCCATGCTACTAAAGCACTGGGCGTTTCCAACATTGTCCTAATTTGTGTTAATACACTGAACTGAGAGGCGCCTCATGAGGCCGTTTACACTTGGAAGGAAAAACCAGCTTCTTGTCTTTCCTGGGGCCGTTTTAAACAAGTGGTGCTTTATGACGTACCTGTGACGGAGCCATACCACTTACCTAATTATTAAGAAAAATTATATATCATACAATATATTAATTTCCTTTTGTTTAAGGACGTTTCAGGTAGATTGTTGTTCCATAAGGGTGCTCGTTGTTGGCGCAGCCGTAAAAGGATCAAGCTTCATTTCAACCTGTCCTTTGTTTCCCTAAGATTCAGTTTGATGGTTATTAAATGTTGGCGCTTGTTCGTTTCACCTTAAAGTATACATGCTCGTATTTAGTTTGCTATTTTCTTGATCAAAATCCCACTACGGTATTACTTCATGTGGGTGCTCCTTGTTCACGTCGCCGTCACGAGAATAGTATACCAGAGTTCCTTTAGCTCTTTTTTTATCTTTTTCTTTGTCCAAGTATCAATCACACTATCTTTGTCATTGACTTTGCCATTGACGTCAGACTTCACTTGTTAAGAGATATTCTGAACTCGAAGGTCGTTTGTATAAGTCAAGGAAACAGCCTGAGGTGAAATGAGGCTATTAGGTTCAGGCTTTCTTTAGTTATTGGCTAATTGATTGAATTGTTTTTTATCTGGAGATGCACTGTCTGTCGTCATCGATGCCGAGAGCTACGGGTCAACTTCTGCAGTGTACTTGAGTGACGTTCTTTGAGAACTCTCCCACATTTCTTACTAATTTCCGATATTTAACGGCGAGAGAGAGAGAGAGAGAGGAGAGAGAGAAGAGAGAGAGAGAGAGAGGACTTAATGCCTTATCACAGGGGCACCTGTTCTTATGGCTCTTGATTCCTGAATGTGCCTTTTCCTTCGTCTGAAAAACGACTTGGAATTTACCATATAAAAAGTACCATAATAAGTTGACGAAGTACAGCAACTTTTGTAGAGGTGTAGCTTTTCAGTATTTTAACACAGGCCATTCTCTCTCTCTCTCTCTCTCTCTATCTCTCTCTCTCATTATTATATATATAATACATAAATATAATATAATATATATATATATATATAGATATATATATTATATATATATATATATATAATATGAGTATGTTTGCGTGTTTACTTATACGTACAGTTCTTTTGCGGACGTAGTTTAGTTCTATCGCATAAACAATGGATTTTTTAGTGTTCAGCCGCCCCAGTTGCATTATTAATCCCAATAGAAAGGAGAGCGCGCCCGTAATTGCGGAAGGAGGACATTTTATTCGCTCTGCGTCTGCCACGGTTATATATTAATATGCAAATGTCCCTCTGCATTTTGTGCCGGTTGCCTAGAGATCGCATTTTTAGGCAACCGGATGCCACATATTTGGTGGGGTCTTTTGTCAGAGGCGCCCTCTCTAAGTTCTAAAAGTTATAACGTCCGTATGGAAATTCGCCGGGTTATGTAGAGCGCGCTGTAGCCTTGTGTTTTTGAGTGGGAAATGGACATCCAAATGCCTGGATTTGGATGTCCTTGTGTTTCCGTGGGTAAAGGGGGCGAAATGACTTTTCAAATCCAGGTCCGTTTTTGGGTCTTATGCCAAAAAGGTGGTCTGCCCTCTGACATCATCCGCTTCAAAAGCGTCGAGTTCTCCGGGGTCTCCACTCTGTCCGAAATAATTCAGAATCGTTCAGCTGCCCTCCTCATGACCTTTATCTATCAGCATCTAAAAAGGTGACATTCATTGGTACAAAGTTTGGGGGTGTCGGCGTTGCTTTGGAAAATCTTACCCTTGTTGGTATCTTTATCATATTAATAGTTGTGTTTACATCTCAAAAATATCGGTATACTGAAATACAGCTGCCCTGCGCTGTGAAATCTTAAATTTCGAAATTCTGGTGAATGTGAACAGTCGATTCAGAAGATGAAGAAGCCTATTCTTTTGAAACACACCCACAGGGGCCATTGTCTGTAAATTCACGTCTCCAAAGAATAAGGTGTTCATTAGGAAGAAGTAAGAGGAGGTAAAGCGAACTACAGACAGAAGAGATCTTGCTTATTAACAAGAAAAAATAAATTAATAAACAGCTGACAATGTATTAAAATTGAAGGCGTATTAATAGTTTTACAGGTACATTTATAGGCAGGTAGGCACATAATTGCCTCTGACAAATAAATTATTAGTTAGGTACATAATGTTTGTGTATTTCCTCATTAAAAGTATTGCGCCAAAAGAAAAGGTAAAAAATAAGTCATTGGATTGTATGAAAACTTTACCAGATCAGAACATCGTGACTACCAATGAAGGATTATATTTCGGAAGAGATCGAGATATTGAGTCGTGACCTGGTTCCTTTTGAAAGGGAGGAGGGGGGGGGGGGGCGGTGGCGCCGGGTGGTGGATTGGGGATTGGGGGAGTTGAATTGATTTGCTCAGCTCGGGGTAGATTTGGGGTCTTCGACGGCCCATATGAAATGAAATTCATCCTGGAGGTGTATACTGAAACGTGCATGGTCATCCTTAGGGTAAGCAAGGGTGCTGCTCTGTGTGTGTGAGGGTAGATTTATCTTATTTATTGTTTTGTTTTTTATTTTCTTCTCGTATATTACTCTTGTTTTCATAATTGGGAATATTTTCTACATTTATACTTCTCTATTAGCCTTTGAAGGCTTGCTCCATATGAAAGTGTTTATTGTTTAAATATCAGTGGCAATAATATTTTGCTAAATCATGTAATAATTACTTTACTTTTATCCGTGCTTTGGTCCAAAAAATTAAGATATTTTTGTTATAATAATTTACCCAGATTCTATGATCATGCAATTACTTCATTTTTACTTACAAAGATATATTACTGGTTACTAGAAATAAACTTTCACGTGTTGTGAGTTTTACAGAGAACTGATAATGGTGATATTTGAAACGTTTGGATTATTTTTTAAGTTTAAAACATTTTCACTTCTTGAAAGAGAGAGAGAGAGAGAGAGAGAGAGAGAGAGAGAGAGAGAGAGAGAGAGAGAGAGAGAGAGAGAGAATATGAGGGTCGCCGGGCGTTACATAATAGTCGAACGGCGGTATTGATTTCAGATATCTGGTTTAGGGTCAAGTGTTTGTAATTCTCATAATGATACTTTGTTCTGCCGGGATTAAAAGGAATTTTGGAACGCAGCGCAGAAAGTAGTCGGTGAAACGTCTCAACAGCCACTTGGCTTCCACACTCTCTTTCCAGTGCTTTCTTTTTTTATGCGTATTTCTGTTTTACGGAAGTTTTTATAAATTATTATTATTATTATTATTATTATTATTATTATTATTATTATTATTACATAGTAATGTCACAGCCACTTGCCTTTCTTACTTTCCTTTTAGTTCTTTATGTTTTTTTTACATATTTTTATTATTATTATTATTATTATTATTATTATTATATCCACTTATTATACCTTTACGCTTTCTCTACAGTGCTTCTTTTGTGGGTATGTTTTTTATGGAAAGTTTTTATCGCTATTATTTATTTTTTTCTTATCACAGTTAACCTATTGACTGGGCGGTTTTTGTAGTGTGGGGTTCCTACTTAGGAGTCCAACACTTTTCTCACTATGTGCGCATTTTCTAGTAGCACATTCTTCTGCCTGAGTCCCGGAGCTACTTTGGCATCTAGGTTTCCCAGGTTCCTTTTCAGGGATCTTGGGATCGTGCCTAGTGTTCCTATGATTATGGGTACAACTTCCACGGGCATATCCCATATCCTTCTTATTTCTATTTTCAGGTCTTGATAGTTATCTCTTTTTTTTCTCTCTCTCTCTTTCTCAACTACACTAGTGTCCCATTGTATTGAGACATGTATGAGTGATACTGATTATTATTTATTATTATTATTATTATTATTATTATTATTATTATTAAAAGGTAACTAGGAAGTTTGCATTATTGTACATTGGTGGGTGACGAATATCTGTGTGTGTGTGCCTCTGTGTGTGTGTGTGTATGTGTGTGCGCGCGCGTGTGCGTAGGTAATAGTAGAATGATCTCAGAGTCAATATTCCCTGAGTTCGATCCCTGGCAAGGTGGAAATGACGTTGGTATCATTTCTTAACCCACTGTGCCCTTGTTATCCTGAGCAGTGAATTTAAATATCGGATGGAAGATCGGCTATTGTAGGGTGCGCCTGAGAGAAGAGAGAGAGAGAGAGAGAGAGAGAGAGAGATGGGGGTATTAATTTTATCTCACATTTGTTTTTTAATTTCTTTTGTCGATTATCTCTCTCTCTCTCTCTCTCTCTCTCTCTCTGTCGATTCTCGTAGCTTTATCATCTTTCCCCTTTTCCGTGTACACCCTCTGCTTCTATTTTGGCTTTATTTGTCATTCCCACTCTATTCTCATCTTTTCTGTTCTGTTCTCTTGCATCATCTTTCCATCCCTTTTGTTCCCTATCCTCACCTCTTCCCCCTTTCCTATCTGCTAGTTTTATCCACCCACCTTCTGCTCCCCACCTCCTCTTCTTCCCATCCTCCTCGTTCACCCTTCTATCTTCCTTTATCTCCTTGGGTGTGCTCAATACAGATACCTCCTCCTTTTTTTATTCATTTATCAATATTTTTTCCTTCGTCCTATGTTTTTTTTGTATTGAAGGGCAGAACACGGTCTTGTCTGCTTTCAATCCACTTGCGTAAGAAACCTCTCCCCCCTTTAAAAAAAATGAAAAAAAAATTTTAATTTTAAAAAATAAAAACCTTTGATCACCTTTGATAAATTGTGTTTTCGTCTCTGGTGAGTTTTTTTTTCTTGTTTTTTTCTTTTTGCAATACGCCTTTCATTCAGTAAGGTAGCTTGTGGTTTGATATATCCTTGAAAAAAAAAAAAATAAAAAAAAAAAATATATATATATAAATACCATATATATATAGATATATATATATATATATATGAATATATATATATATATATATATAATTATATATTATATGTATTATATAGTATATATATATATATATATATATATATCATATTATATATATTATATAATATATATATATATTTATATATATATATTATATATATATATCTCTATATATATATATATATATTAATGATATATATATCTAAATCAATATATCTATCTATATATCTATATATATTTGGTGTGTACTTATACTTATATTATATATATATATTATATTATTATTACTATTATTTTATTATTATTATTATTATTATTAATTTATGTCTCAGAGGTTCAATAATACCAATTAAAACATGTAGATTTTGGTTTATTTGCTCTATGTTCATATACAATCTGGGTATTTTTCCATTAGGCGGGCGAGTAAGTGCCATTAAGTTACCCACCTCGAAGAACACGGCTAAACAGAAAGGAAGGGTATTACAGGTGAAAATGTAGCTGTATGAAGTTCTAAAACTTTCCTGCGACTGAAAAGAAATAGTTTCATAAATCTACACTGTTATGTTATTGTTGAAAACTGAAATGTGAACAAAGGGAAAAGGTTGCCTGACGGTGTCACGATGCCGCCTGTATGTCGCGCAGTACCTTTTTTATGTGGTTATTTGCTGAGAATATAACTCCATCCTTTGTAAGATTTTTTTTTTTTTAGTAAGGCAACCGAAAACTACAATCAAACACCTTCAATTTTGCCTGTTGAAACACACACACACACACACACACACACATGAGTTATTAAAGTAGCAGCATATAATAATAATAATAATAATAATAATAATAATAATAATAATAATAATTATATATATGTGTATATATATATATATATATATATATATATATATATATATATATATATATATATATATTTCCTCCATCTATCATTTAGCTGTGTTCCCTAACAGAGATGGTTCCACACGCTCACACAAAATAGAAAAAAGAAAGCCGCAGGCACTGACGCTTTCCCAGCTTTCACTGCTATTCTCCTATGAATATATAGAGTATATTATATATGGATATGTATATATACATTAATATAAATGTACAATGGCAGTAGCATGTTCAGTAGAGGTTAAGGTGGGTTGAACGATTATTTCCTCAATTTTATTATATATTAAAGTTCTATGAAAGTTTTATATCCCTCTGTTTGAGTAAATCTCCTTTGCAACACAGCATACATTGTATGTCTTTGCTTGCTTGTTTGTTTCCGTCCCCCTTCCGTGTGCCTCGTGAAATATACCGTAGGATTTGCATGCTCTCTCTCTCTCTCTCTCTCTCTCTCTCTCTCTCCTCTTCTTCTCTTACCTCTCTCTCTTCTCAATGATTTAGGTCTTCTTACATGAGTTGCTCAGTGTCGTATGTATATTGATATGCATGCATATGTGCGTAATATATATAAGAGTAATGGCCAGTCACTATATTATATATATATAAATTATATATATATCTATATATAATATTATATATATATATATATATATATATTTGTGTGTGTTGGTGCTTAGTTTTGTTTTCTAAGTTTAACAGGATCTCTCTCTCTCTCTCTCTCTCTCTCTCTCTCTCTCTCCCCTGTTCTTTCGTCCTCTCCCCTTGCTCAATATCTCACTTTATCTTTATATTAAACGACTTACAATCACTTTTCCTCCTTATCTATCTTTGAAGTAACGGTCCAATAACTCCCGATCTATCGTCTTTTTTACTTTTTTTTCTGCTATATTTTAAAAATATTTCAGTATTTGATCTCTTTAAATTTTTTTGGACATTTTTTTTTAATTCCTCTTGCGATTTGCGTTTGCCTATTGAAAGTTTTCTTTTCATTTTTTTATTCTTGCATTTTGATCTGCTCGTTTTTCTTATGTTATCTTTTCTTTCGTTCACGCTGTTGTCGATTTTCTTCCTTTTACAGCGATCTTTATTTGTTCCTTATTTTTCGTCTCTAATAATTGGCTTCTTTCTTAACTCGCCTTTTCGTTTCTTTTCAGAAATAAAAAAAAAGTTCTAAAACATTTCACTTGGATTCCTATTTATCCTTCCCTGTTTTTTCTTTATTTTTATCTTATTTTTCTTCATCTTACCTCATCTTTTCGTTATTTAAAAAAAAAATTATTTCACAATATGAATTGCTATATGAACCTATCAACTCTTGTTTGGTTTTACTGTTAAAGCATCCAGTTAATTTATTTTTTCTTTTTTCTAAATAAGAAAGCATAAACATTCGGATCATTTTCCTCATCTTAATAAAAGAAATAAAAGTATAGATGTAAGAAAAAAAAAATATTTCGCTTTTCTCCCTTCTAAAAACGAAAGCATAATCCTTTCGAATAATTTTCCCCATCTTGACAAACATTTTGCCTCGCTTTCGTAATGAAAGAAACAAAAGTACAAAAGTAAGAAACAAAAAATTCGCTTTTCTCCTTTCTAAAATAAAAAGCATAACCTTTTGAATATTCCCACCCCCACCCACCCTCCTTCATAAAGAAAGATACAAAAGTCAAACAAACATAAATAC
>NC_061101.1:43138398-43155898 GCF_015104395.2 Macrobrachium nipponense
AAAGGGAGGTTCTTTGGGGTATAAATCGAAGTGGGAGTGAGAGGAGGGAAGACGGAATGGGAGTTCCTTGTGGATGTCTGGTTTAGGCATTTAAATTCTCTCTCTCTCTCTCTCTCTCTCTCTCTCTCTCTCACACACACACACCAGACCCAGAGACAGTAGAAAAGTTTAAGAAATGATCTAAAGAAAACAGGAGAGTGGTCAAAAAGATGGCAAATGCCTTTCAACGTGGATAAGTGTAAAATGTTACAAATAGGAACAAACAACCCTCATGCCAACTACATGCTACTTTGGACTGACAAAAATAATGTAGAACAAGAAGAGGACTTGGAGTCGTTATTGCCAAGGACTTTTAAAATCCACAAAACACTGTGTAAAAGTTGCAAAGAAGGCACAGAAATTAGTGGGATACATAAAGAGGCAGTTCAGATACAGAAACAAGGAACGGTGCTGCAGCTCTACACATCAATAGTTAGACCTCATCTTGAATATGCATGGCGTGTAGGTCAGAGTTAATATGTTGATAATGTATTGAAATTTGGAGATAAGAGTTGATAAATGGATGAAAAAAAAAAATGTTTTTTTTTTTTTACTTTCACCGAAAGGCGTCCGAACTTTGCACCAGGACCAGGAAATAAGTTTTTGCACATTATTGATGCTATCTGTTGTTTCATGTATCGCCCTTTGTCACTTGCATGGTTCTCTATTTTGCATTGTTTCGATTTCTTTTATTATTTTCGCTTATTGGCCCTTACGTCCCATCTTCCTTGTCTTCGGTCATCTTCTGTTGTCTGTTGCTTTACTTCCATTATCTGCTGTTCACTCATTTCCACACTCTGTTATTATCTTTTGAAATCAGATAAGAACAGGCTGTCGTCTTTACGACCAATCTCTTCACAAGAAGACCATCCTCCACATGTTGATTGTCTTCTTTTTTATCCCTCAGAAGAAAACATTTTATGTCATCCATTTTCTTCAGTGTCCAGAGGAAAAAATGAAAGATAGGATACCTGTAATAAATGCTCGAGTTTTAAGGAAGAAACTGCCGCGTGGAGAATGTCTGGCGATGGAAAGGATGCGAGGAGAGGCGCCTCTCGGGGCAGAAAGAATTCCGTCCAATCTCCTTGGCGGCCGTCGTCTCTCCTCTCAGGTCGAGCTCGTTGGGGTTGATCGAGGTGGTGGTTTGTAGTTTTCTGTAAAAGAAAAATATTGTACCGGCTTTGTCCGCCCTCAAATCGTTATTGAAATATTAAGGCTAGAGGACTGCAAATTGGTATGCTGATCATCCACCCTCCAATCATCAAACATACCAAATTGCAGCCCTCTAGCCTCATTTTTTTTTTTTTTTTTTTTTTTTGGGGGGGGGGGGCAACAATTTATGACAGACCACAACTCTGCCGTGGTTAAAGTTTCATAGGCCGCGGCTCATACAGCATTATACCGAGACCCCGTGGCCTTGATTATACGCAGTAGAGAAAACTATGGCGCGTTTTTACTTGTTTTTTCTTGTGATTTTTTTTCGGCACTAGACGTCTTTTCTGAGGCTTTCAGTTATTTTCTCCTTTTTTTCTGTCTCCATTTAAACTGGAGATGCTTTGTTTTGTTTGTGAGTATCTTTTTCTATTATTTTTCTTTTATTTTGTTCAAGTTGGTTCTCAAGATTTTCATATCTTGGCATTCATCTTTGATTCAGTAAATAAATGATTTATTTTGACCTTTGCTCTGTTCCTGGTTTATGTTATGTGTTTACCGAGTGAGTGTGTATATGTATATATATATATATATATATATATATATATATATATATATATATATATATATATATATACTTACCTACATATTTATTATATAATTATATATACCGATGACGGTGTATATCGAGAAAATGTCTTTACGTCTTGTTTTCGACTTGAGCCATTTTGATGAAGGTTTATAATTTCAAGTAATCAACACCCCCCCTTTTTTTTTATTCCTTTCCCCGTATTCCCCTCCCCCACTTCTCTTGAAGATGGCCCATTTCTTTGTCGGTTTGGAGAATTGCATACAAGCTATTCTGATTTTTGTTACGATAGATGTTCTCTCTCTCTCTCTCTCTCTCTCTCTCTCTCTCTCTCTCTCTCTCTCTCTCTCTCTCTCTCTGCCTGCTGTTCCATTTTATGTCAGTTTGGAGAAATTTATTCAAGCTATTTTGCTTTCAATAAAGTCGTCCATTATATAGATGCTTCTCTTGTTTCCCTCATTCTCTCTCTCTCTCTCTCTCTCTCTCTCTCTCTCTCTCTCTCTCTCAATTTTTCCCTCCTGCCCGTCAATTGTCGTTCCCAAAGTCTGGTTCGCTTTCGAGATCGTGTCGTTTGCATGGGTGAACTGCCTTTTACCTTTCTTGCAGAAAGTCTGGATGAGCTGAGAGAGAGAGAGAGAGAGAGAGAGAGAGAGAGAGAGTGGAGTTGGGTTGGGGAAGGGGTGACGACTGGATGGGATGGGATGGGGGTCCTCTTGTTTGTCACAGCATAAGAGGAAGAGAAGCAGAAGATTTTTAAGATTTAACTTTTTTTGTCTCTTCTTGAAGGTGGTGGGAGGTTGCTCATAGTCACCTCCCACATACCCACTTCCTCCTCCTCCTCCTCCTCCCCTCCTCCTCCTACCCCATCTCGGTTTTACGTGATGGTCGTTCCCTCCCTCCTCCTCCTCCTCTTTCCCCCTCCCTCCGCTTCCCTCCCTCCCTTTCATTTTCTTGCACCTTCCGCTCCTCTTGTTTGTGTACATGAGGATTTTCCTTCGGAAGGGAGGACGATGGGGGCGTTTCGAGACATGTCGCTTGGAACTTCCTCTATCCTATTTCTTTTTGCGATTTTGCTGTTTTTCAGTTTTTGTCAGCGGTACGTTAATGTCGTTGTTGCTATAAATTACAACATGTTTTTTTACGGTATATCACATCTTTTAAAGTATATCACTTTTTTTTAAAGTGTGTCCTCTTTTTGAAGTGCATTACATCTTTTTGAAGTATATAACATCTTTTTTTAGAGTATATCACATCGTTTTAAAGTATACCACAACTTTTTAAAATATATATCTTTTTAATCTTTATAAAGTATATCACATTTTTTTTACTTTTGAGATATCCGAAGCATATGTCCTGTTCATGTTTAACATTAATGGATGTTCCGAAGTTTTGTAGGATTGCTGAAATTAATGTAAAAAAAAAATTCAATTTATTGTTCGGGGCAAATTATTTTCTTGTTCTTGATGTAATTAATAGCATGAGTGTGTAATATATTCTAAGCAGGTGTTTCCTTCGTAAAGAAAATTAATGGTTGTTCCGAATATTTCTAGGATTACTAAAGTAATTTCAAAGCAGCATATGTATGTTTCTTGTTTGGGGTACATTGTGTTTTGATCATTCTTAATCTAATGAAAGATGTAAGCTTCATTTTAGTATTTCTTGAAAATAGAAAAACAAATAAAAAATGTTTTAATTGAAAGTCGAGCGAGTTATCTCTTTTTATTCCTCTTGCGTCTCGTGTCCTTTCTCTTTTTCCATCTTTGGAACAGATGGTCTTTTTTTTTACTCAATTATAATTTTCGCGTCTCATTCATGGAGGATGGTAGTGTTGGAGAAGATGATAATTGAACGTAAATTTGAGATAGTTAATTTTTTGTAGGTGCTGGAGTCATGACAACTCAGTTGTCCTATAAAAAAGTTCTTTTAATATTGTTGCTTAAGGTTACCTGCTGGAGTGTCTGTTTGCTTGCTTGCTTACATACATGCATACATACATATGTGTGGTGTGTTTTATTGTCCAGGTATACACGCAGTGTCTGTATGTAAATATATGTATGAAAAAACACGCAAGTGTATGTTCCTGAAAATTCATATTCGGGCAGTAATGAAATTATATATATATATATATATATATATATATATATATATATATAAATATATATATATATATATATATATATATATATATATATATATATACACACATATATATGTATGTGTGTGTGTGTGAATTTGCAGTAACATATGCTTGCATGTCTTTTACAACAAAACATATATATACCCCAGAGGGTATCTCCCAAGCATTCTCCCAACCCAACCTGTATAGATATTGCCTCATGTGCAGTTCAGACCACCCAAAACACACACGTACTCATGTACACACACACACAGCTATCTGTATAATAATCAGGTGTCCTCGCCTAATATGGCCGTCCTGAAAATGGAGTTGTGGTGTCGTTACATACGATGAATCATGGTGTCGAGAGAAAAAAAATGGAGACCTTCACTAAAAAAGTCGTTTCTTTTCACAAACGCCTATGAGAATGACGATACTTTATGATGATTTTCCATTTATTTATCAGAAAAAACGTATAGAACTGGTGACGATATCGGCAGTGGTGTGAATGTGAATATCCATTAGAAATATATACACAAACGAGAACTTTCGAGATTCTACTCGGTTCTCTTTCTCTCTCACTGCCGATTCTTTCACCATTTTAGTGACTCTACTATTATAAGATTTCCATGGACTATTGTTACTGTTAGCATCATACTTTTATAAAGAATCCTTTCTCTAGTCTTTAGGCCCGTTGTATTTTTTGAGCAACAAACAAACGCGCTCACAACAAGAGAGACAGGTGTTAATTTGACCTTTTCTGGAAGGGTACAGTTTCGTCACACCCAGCCGAGACTTCCAGGCGGCTAACGTGTGGCTAAGAACTGGATTTCTGCTCTACATTTGGTCATGAATGATTGGGAAGGTGAATGTGAAAACATGGAAAAAGTTTCGTTTAAATAGTTATTGTGGTTGGAGTATTAAGTGACCTGCTTGTGGCGTTTAGAGTTGACGCTTAACTGGATTTTCTGTAGGAACTTGTTGACCTATAAAGTCTGTGAATGGCTCGTATATACACACCTTTGTTTTTATATCTTAGTGCAGCATTACCTGTCACTTTTTTAAAGTCGCACTAATACCACTTTGTTTTGTTTTTTCAGGCGCTGGATAATTATAGAGTTCATGTATACCATCTTTGTTTATGGAGCCTGGAGCTACATAAGATTATAACCCTTATAGCTTGTGCACGTATATATCTATATATATAAACGAATATATTTTAATTCTATGCAGTGTTATTCGTTTAAGTTGCATTGGTAATTAATTTTTTGTTCTTTTCTTTACAGGTACGGAACAGCTGTTCGAAAGGAAAAGGTTCCACTGGCCGGTAAAGTTCCTCTCCATTATCTCATTCTCCTTCCCCTATAGCCTTCCCATTTCCTTCTCCCCCTCCTCCTCCTCCTCATCCTCCCCTCTCCCTAATACCTTCTTCCTCTCCCACTCGTAATTCCTCACTCCTCTCCCTCTCTTCCTAATACCACACCCCACTACCCCTTCTGGATACCCAAATGGAAAGTAACAGCGCGTCCTTTTGCACTTTTTTTTTTTCTTCATCGCTGTATTATGAAATCGCCCTCCTCCTGGTGATTAATTACCTCTCATTATTCTCTCGCAAATCCGGGATTTGATTTCCCTTCTTGGGTTCTGAAGGAAAGGATGCTCGACGTCCTTGTATGGGTTTTTAGGCAGGATTAATTCGATGCATTTGACTCATGTTGCTCTTAAAGGGGAATATGAAGGTTTATTTATATTGGGCAAAGACCTATATATTCAGGTACAACACACACACACACGCACACGCGCATATATATATATATATATATATATATATTATATTATATATATATATATATTATATATATATATATATATATATATATTATATGTATATAGGAATATGAAAAGTCCATAAAACACTATTTGCACGTTGCAACGATATATTTCGAGCACTTCCTTCTGTGCCCCTGTTCAGTGGTGAAATATGGACAGATGATGTCTTACAAGAGTATATATACAAAACATATGTTGGTGCGACAGTAAGTCTTTGTTGGTATGCAGGTGACCGTTGACCTAACTGTATACCAACGGAGTCTTATTGCCACACCTACATATGCTGTGTATATATATACTCTTGTAAGGCATCATCTATCCATATTTCACCAGTGAAACCCCAGATTGGCACAGAAAAGAAGTGCTCGAAACATATGGTTGCAACCTCCAAATAGAGTCTTTTGTGCCTTTAATATTATACTGTTGCTACTATTATATATATATATATATATATATATATATATATATATATATATATATATATATATATATATATATTATATATTCCAAGTATTGAATTGAAACCGCGTCTAGTTTAAAAGAGCTGTGGTAATAATGTATAAAAATTCAGAACTGCTCGAAATCATAATCGGAGATACGCTCATCGTTATTTAGGTTATAAAACCTTTTGTGTTAAAATACGCGACGCTGAGAGGTCAGGTGAGGTCAGACTGAAACTCCATAACGGTGGGGTTGTGCTGGAGTCGACCTCTTCTCTCTCTCTCTCTCTCTCTCTCTCTCTCTCTCTCTCTCTCTCTCTCTCTCATCACATACGTTTTGAGGCTGGAATACGTTCTGCAGAAAAACAACGGAATTATTATTAGCTTTGTCGGCAGTGTTTGATTTTGCCTCGGCGAAGTTTTGGCCAAGTGTTTACTCAGAAAGGTTTTCCCTCCTTCATTCCCCAAATGACGGGAACTATTTTTGCTTTTGTTTCCGTGCAGTTTTCCCCTTCTTGTTTTCCTCTTCGCTTGCCATTAGTACATTTCAATATATCTATCTACCTGTTATTAGTATTTCTATAGATTTTTCCCGGATTCTTTGTCCGTCTCTTTCCTTAAGCTCTCTTCTTATCGTGTATGTCGGTGTGACATTATTTCTGTTTATATATTATTCGTTTCCTTTTTATAATTCCCTGATTATCTTCAACTATATCACGTTTTCCAGACATTATCCTGGAATTTTCCCTTTTTCGTCCTTATCCGTCTCGTATTAATGTTTTCTTTCTCTCCTCACATTAGGTGAAATGACAAATTAACTTTTATTTTTCTCTTTAATTTTTTGGATTGTATTCTTGCATTGAAATCGAGTAATTTCACATTTTATCCTACTTTTGGGTTTTTTGTTGTCAGTTTTCTTTTATCTGTTATAAATCTGTTTATGTTTTTAACCATTTGGTAAATGAGATGAAGTTCATCGAACTGTAAAATTACGATAAGTTTTTTTGTTGATGTATGTAGATACTCTCTCTCTCTCTCTCTCTCTCTCTCTCTCTCTCTCTCTCTCTCTCTCTCTCTCTCTCTCTCTCTCTCTCAGTCCGATCCCTTTTGTCTCTTTCTTAAGGAGAGGGTCGGGATTTTTCGTCAGCACATCTTGCAAGATACGTCAGCTCCTTTAATAATAAATTCCCCTCATATTCTCGTCATAACCCTAATGAGGGGAATCTCGCCCCCTTCTTTTACGTGGTTCTTTATGCTTTGCTTTCCTCTCTCTCTCTCTCTCTCTCTCGTCTCTCTCTCTCTCTCTCTCTCTCTGGTTATATATATATATAGATTATATATATATATATATATATATATATATATATATATATATATATATATATATATATTAATGCATGCAAGCAACTATTTTCCATGCTGACCAGAACTCCTGCTATTCATCAGAAGGCAATGCTTGCAGCAATCAAGCCCCGATCTGCGCTCTTCAATTCCCAGGTCTCACGCATTTGAAACTGAAGCTTCGTTCTCTTCAAATCGAGTTAATTTCATCGAGAGGGGAAATGCTCGTGAGGTTCCTTCTCGTGTTTCAAGCTAAAGCACTGTTGGATGCTGCTTGGAACGGTTGCGTGCTTACTTCCTTCCCTGCTTGGATTTCCTTTTTTTCCTTTTTTTTTATCGTTTCTCGTCTGGTGATGCGGTTGTTGACACGTTTTGTTTATTTTATTTTAGTATGTGTATATATACATACATATAATATATATATATATATATATATATATATATATATATATATATATATATATATGTACGTGTGTGTGTGTGTGTGTATGATATATATGTGTGTGTGTTGTGTATGATATATTAGTTTGTTGTGCCTGTGTATATACTATATATATATATATATATATATATATATATATATATATATATATATATATATATATATATATATATATATATATACTATATAATATACATATATATATATATATTATATATATATATATATATATATAATATATATATATATATATTATATATAATATATATATATATATATATATCAGCTAACGTACCGGCAGTGGGGGTAGAGTCGTGAAAAAACGGGGTTTTTTTTTTATGTCCTGTTTTTCATTCAATTTCTCCATTTTTTAATATTTTCCTTATAGTTACTGTAGACTTATGATGTTATTCAAGACACACATTCCTTCTGGATTAGAGGAATTAGGCCTAATTTATAGTAGCCTAATTTACTGCTCAAGGAGTTCATCCAAAAGACTGATGCCTTAAAATTAGATTGAGGTAGTGACCAACGTGGAGCCAAGTGCTGTAAACAACCATTCCTACGTATTTAAGTGAATGGAGACGCAAATGTGTAAAATTACAATCAAATAAGCACTGTGGAGTTTCAGTTGTGATGTCAGTAAGGATAAGACCATGATTGCAAGGGAAGAATGCATTTCAGTTCAACCACTGGCCCCCGGGAATTCCATGTCTCAAACGTTCACTAGCATAGGCCACAGAATATTGTTTTATTGTGTTGAGTACAACTAAGATCTTGAGTAATAGTGATCAACATTACACAGCTATACTCAATTAGTGTTCAGTACGCCGTTAATTGAGCGCTGGGAAGGAAGTGTGCAAGGAAGGATCACGTTGCACCATCATTCGGTGGGACGCCATATTGGATTCAAAATTCCCTTTTCGAAGACTTCACATACTTATTTGAGTTCGTATGGCAGTTTCCTATTGCTTATTTTGTTAATGAAACCTCAATCTTTTGAAAGGTTTGCTTAAAGGATTAATTTTGTTGTTGTTGTTTCACCAATTAAATATCAAGTGAAAAGTTAAAGATTCAGCTGTTGATGTGTGTCATGGACGATATTTTACCATATAGCATGCTTTCTATTCATCTATCATAAAATCAAAACCATATATGTATAATAAACATGACATTTTGTAGTAAACTGCCCACTGCCATCATGCTATGTGTACTATACGTTTTTTTTTTTTTTTTTTTTTTTTTTTTGTTTTTTTTTTTTTTTTTTTTTTTTTATTGATGGAGTCTGATACAAGTTTCAGTTGAGCGTGTTTGATACTAAACACTTGTTGTACCAGACATTCTATTAAGGAACTTGCCAATCATACAGTTATGATACCTCTGAATCTGATACATGCATGATACAAGTTTCAGTTGAAGATGTTTGATACTGAACACTTATATGTCTTGTATCTTACTGTTTCAGAGATACTTTCAAGGAACTGTTGCCAATCTTATAGTTTTCATATCTCTTTTCTCGTTCAAATGCATTGAAATTGACGTAATTGAGCCCAGTACCTTATGGTTTCAAGGAAAGATTGAAAAATAACAGTGACACTTGTTTGATAACTGAACATTTCAATGTTCAAATGTGAAATGGAAATTCTAAGGATATAAGTGTAGTTGAGATGCTATTAATTTTCCTTACTTTCTCTAGTTTTTCTTTCTCACACTAATAGATTTTTCTTTCCATTGTTAAATTTCCCTGTTACCCAAGTTCGGGAAATAATATAAGCACAGTTTGCCATTTTTTTGTAGTCCAGGAATTAATAGATTGTGAATAAATGTTAAAAAGGAATTTTTTTTTTTTTTTTTTTTTTTTTTTTTTTTTGCGTTTTTTTCGGAAAAAACTCCTTTTTCGGATTGCAACTCAACGTGTCGATAAGTATATACCTTGCTATGTAGCTCTATAGTAGGTACACTCCTTTTTAATTGCTAGCTTTAAAAAATCGTGTTATTTTTCACTGCCTTCGAATCATTAGCGAAAGTGAAGCGCGATATTAGCATTGGGAATTATAAAGTTTAAATTAGGCTCTTTTTAAAATCGCGTGGGCGAAAGAACCCTGGGATCCATGAATACATTATGGAAAACCTTTCTCTCTCTCTTTCTGAACCAATGGACTATTTCCAGATCTTTTCTCCTTAAAGAAGGAAACGCAAAGAGAATATTTTCTCATTTTTGTTTTTTGAAATTAGATATCGAGGGATAAAGAAAATGTGTTAAAGTTGTTTATTCTGGAGAGAGAGAAAGAGAGACAGAGAGAGAGAGAGAGAAAGAGAGAGAGAGAGAGAGAGAGAGAGACTAACTTTTAAGTATTCTCTCTCTCTCTCTCTCTCTCTCTCTCTCTCTCTCTCTCTCTCTCTGTTTTGTATTGATCATGCTCTGTTATGTTCTTTAAAACCTATGCATGCAGAATTATTGAACTCATGAATTCTTGTATTGAGTAATTCGTGTTTTATATATGCACGTAAAATCAATTGTTTTATTGCGTTCATAATAATTGCGTACTATGTATCCACTAGTAATTGCTCAAGTGTATTGTGTTTGATATTTTCACTTCATGCATAGATTTATTTAAAAAATGATATGGGATTCATATATATATATATATATATATATATATATATATATATATATTTATTGGCGGGTTGTGCCTTTATGATAAGGCGCCCTATGAGGTAATGTTAGACTAGCGATAATCTATACGCTAAGTCGGTTGGTATTGCACTTCCATCTTCAATGGAGTGTCTGGGGTTTTGTAGATCACTTACGAAGTCGGTATTATCTTTACGACGATGTGTTAAACTCATGGTTCGGTGAGGTTCTTGTAGAAAACACAAGGTAAGGTATAAAAAATAGTATATTCTTCTGAAGTTTTACATGATGAAGATCAGATATGATCGTACAAGTCTTCTATGACGACAGCTTGATCGCTTCTGCCAATGATGATGGCTAATCCTATTCCCCTACATGATAAAGCTTAGGTAAAGAGGTACAGGTCTTCTAATGACGATAGCTAACACTATTCTGCCTGTCTACCATCTCTGTTACAAGTTATGAAGGAACAGACAGTAGTTTCGAACATATGAACATACTATCAGATGACATAGTTTCATACGAACACACAATCAAATGAACACGCTACAGATCACGTAGGCCGTTTGAATAATAGGTCGGGTAGTTTGTCTCAAGCAGGGAGCTTGGACTAATGTTTATAAACAATTGAATGACTACAGGTGACGGCATGTTATCTTTAGCCTACATACCTATTGTATACGTCATCTTTAGCGTCTCTAGTCTGATCACATTCCTGCAAGCAATCTGGTTGACCTCTTTAGTTTTAGACTTTTATATATATGGACTAACATTCCATATTTTTATTATGTAAACACTTACATTAGCTCGGTCAGCTACCAAACCAGCTACTGAATATTACTCAAACTTGACTTGCATCTGACTTTATAGGAGTGTGATAAACAGACACTATAGTGAATAATATATATATATAAGTAAATAAAAATTCATTGTGTACATGAATTGATTCAAGTAATAAAATATAAAACAATGATATTGGTAAACTAATAAGTGATCACATGATATATATAATGATACAGTTTTTCACTTCATCTCTTTAAGATACTTATGCTACAGAAAATACTAATGTACTCTGATAATTGCATAGAATGAAGATTAACATGATAAAAATCATATTTTAACTGATAAAAAATATCATATATGAATTGATAAAATTATTAATGTTTATGCTGATTGATTCGTTGATTTCTGATTCATTAATCAATATACTAACTCATATACTGCAGATATTGGGGAAGATAAAAGGTAACAGATTGATTATAGGCTACCTGATTTGTTTATACATTGGTATATGATTCATATAATTATGATTAATATATGGTGCACTTTAAATAGATTCCCTACTGCGTACACGCAAAGATATATTTAGAATTCTGTTTATTTATGATCATTTTATTATAAGAGATTTGGTTCCTATTGCGTACAACGCACAAGAAAGATTTATTTTCGACTCTGTTTATTTATTTTTTGATCAATTTAATATATAGAGTTCCTAGTGCGTAACACGCAAAAAATATATTTCCGTTTCTGGTTAATTGAATTCAATTTGAATCATTTTATTATATTCCTAGTGCGGTAACACGCAAAAATATACTTTTGCGATTATGTTATTTATGATCATTTATTTAATATA
This sequence comes from Macrobrachium nipponense, assembly GCF_015104395.2. Classification (NCBI taxonomy): domain Eukaryota; kingdom Metazoa; phylum Arthropoda; class Malacostraca; order Decapoda; family Palaemonidae; genus Macrobrachium; species Macrobrachium nipponense. Next base: position 43,150,616 of record NC_061101.1, read on the forward strand.
TAGGATACATGACCGAGGTTATACAAATACGTTCACATTTAACTAGCTTTTTCGAACAACACGTTTTCCGTCGCCATTACACAAAAAGTTCCACCAACAACCACCCTGAGCCACAGAAACCGGCCTTTTTTCAATGGTTAAAACAAGGGGCAAAATTTGCCTGGGCGGGGGTCCAACGTTCTATTTTTTTGCGCTCATATCTTATTCTCTTGCATCCTAAGCTAACACGATTTAACGGTTCGCGATGAATAAAGAAAAAACATCCCAGCACGAAGTCCTTTCGCCGGCAAAGTGAAGATTGAATATCCTTCGGTCGTAGTATTGTCGGAACGTATGTCCCATTCGTTAGGTCGATTTCCCACAGCCACCCCGGCAGCAGTTCCGCAATTAAAACGAGAATTAACGTACCGAGATACGGTGTCGGTCGAAGAAGTCCATGAAAATTCACCTTTTCACATTGTACGGGCGGTTGTTTACTTGACTGTAGTCCATCCGCAGCGAAACGAAACGATTTTTTTTGTCAAGTTGCTATGTGAAACTCTCGTACTGCAACGAACTGTAACTTTAAAAGGCTTTCCCATTAATCCAGCCTGCGAGTGAAACTTAATACTTGTCACTCAAAGGGCAAAGTAACTTTCAAAACGATCAGTCCAAATACATGGGAGGGAGAAGAGCCAGCCATTTAGGACCAAGACCCTTTAAACCCACATTGAATTCGCTGATATTTTGGAATTCAAACGAAAAAGGTCCCGCTGTACAAAAACTTTTTATCCATGGCCGATTAACAATGAGTTGAACCTATCCAGGTCTATTGATGACTGTAAAATGATCCATCCAAATTTAATAGAACAAATAAATAGAGTACTTCAATTAACGAATCTCAAGAAAAAAATTCGATATTACTGGGTAGTTAAGTTTTACTAGACAAAGAAGTGGAAAATGGTAGCTATTTGTAAGATTGCCCAGGCCAGCATAAGAAAGTTCAAAGAGCAATATTTAATCATGATTTCTATTCTATGTTTGCCCTAACAAAAGTTTTCATATTCAATTTTCCCTCGTTCGCGCATCCTCTTGAGGGTTAATTTTTTTTTTAAAAACTTTATTAATAGGTAGGAGATGCAAACGAAAAAAAAAAACCCACTAATGGTAACTATTTTCTAAATAAACTTTGGGTTTTTTCAAGAAAATGTGGAACATTTTTCCCCATGAATGTTGTTTTTTACTTGAATTGTTTTATCAGGCTAATGTTGGGCACAAAAAAAAGTTAAAAAAAAATAATCCCATATACCAATAATCGTGATACTTTCTAAATGGTCTATGATGGTTCAAGGAAAAGATTAATTCATTTCGGATGTTATAGAAACTCTATTTTCCTTATTTTGGTTTATTAATTTTTAAAATGATTGCAAGTCCTTAACTACTATTGCATTACACACACGGATAAGAATATGTTATGTGGCCTGTCATGTGAACCTATTGAAACCACATGTGAAGGGGTTTCATGAGCTGAGCATTCCTTTCTCCAGTCACTCTGCCTGTTGCAAGCAGAGACGGACCACACAGATGAAGCCCTGGTGTTAAGCAGATTATTGAGGTTAAAAGGAACAAATGCTGATACGGCAATGATGACGTCGTCCTTGGACAGAGATTGCTCTCCAAGCCTAAGGGCTAGAGAATGTTTTACGTTACTTGCTGTAAGAGATACGACTTTAGTAGTTTTCAAATGAATATTTTAGTGTTTTACAATTCTCCCCCACCCAGCATGAGAATAAATGTCTGAAAAAAAAAAAAAAAAAAAAAAACAACAGTAACCAAAATTGAACAATATATTAGTTTTCCATGTTGGCCATTATGTTTACAAATAAATATTCCTTATTCAAACTATATGAAAAAAGGTTTTCCCATACAAAACTTCCTATATATATTATTTTAGCCCTGGTAATTAAGATTCAATATAGGTATTATTCCATAGATAACATTTTTCACACTTGCTAGACTTTTTCCCTGACTTTAAAATCTCTTTTGATTTTATTTTATTTTATTTTATTTTGATTTATTATTATTTTATTTATTTATTTATTTATTTAATTTTTGTTTTGTTTTTTTTTTTTTTTTTTTTTTTTTTTTTTATTTTCCATTGGCCTACGAAATATAAATTCACCGGTACAAGACATATGTTTCAGTAGGTTTTGATATGTTGTTAGAACTTTTAGCTTATTTGTCATTACTAAAGCGTTTAAGTTAGAGTTCAATTCTTTTACGCATATATTTTGGATTTGGATATTTAATGGTTACGTTTTGCTTATTGTATGATTATCGTGATTTCCTTTTTTTATTATAAGTTTGTAACTCCGCCCCTTACCGACTTCCTTACGGAGTGTATTATATTGACTCCACTTGTATCCATTATTTAGTTTTTAATTTTTTTATTTTTTTATTTATTTATTTTATTTATAATTTTCTTTTTTTTTATTATATCTTTGATAAATTAATGGTTGGCTTGAATATGTGGAAAAGTGTTTCTAGCGGCGTACCGTAGAAGGCTACTTGCGGCATCAATTCTATAGATACAAAGTACTAAATTGATAAAGGGTATTTAAAACCGCGAGAACCGCTACTAAGCCAGTCGGATCCAATATCACGATTTGGTAAACCCGTAAGACATTGACAACTTCCTATTTAATTATCCGTTATTCTAGCCAAACCGATTGACCTCTGGGTGATAAAAATATATTATTTGGTTTTCTTAGTCTTAATGGAAAGGAACTTCAATTCACAAACGTGTTAAGGAGATTAATTGATCGATTTACCAACCACCCAGTTCACAGATTATTTATGTGTTTGAATTTCCATATTTATTATTGATTTAGCACCTCCAATAAATATTGCCTAACGCACGTCAAATTGCGGTGGTTTTTTTTGTTTTTAGTGCTATTAATTTTTTCTATATCACGTGTTCAAGGAACTATTAACACTAAGAAGTGTTTATTCCCTTCTGTCCAGAACGTCGTCAATTCTGGTTAAGTAATTCTACCGTATATTCCTTTCCAAGGTATTGATTTGGTCACAGGACTAGGTCCCTAGAACCTGACAGGGTTCCCTTCAGTGTAATCCACCCATTTGTATTTTTTCATGACACAATGTTTACAATTGAGTTATGTGCTTTGTTTTTTATATCTGTAAGCATTGTAGGCCAGTAAAAAATAGTGATTGTTTGGCTTTCTGTGACATACTATGGAACCTGGTATGACGGAATGCAACTCCAGTTTTATTTATGACGATTGGTATGAAAGAGATTTATTATTACTTACTACCTGGTCGTTAGTCAGCTGCTGTGTTTCTTACGGGTTTTCCCCCCCTCGTCACGGACCTACCATATAATACTTACATGGTTTTTGATTACATTATTCTAGAGACACATACCATAAGTATACTTTTTTTTTGTTTTGTGTTTTTTTTTTTTTTTTTGCTTTAGTGGGTTTCTGCTCGAAGTGTGTATTTGTTTTTGGCTTAGGCCGCTAGGGGACCCTGTTTCCGGTTTAGGAAGTTGGTTTTATTAGTTTTGGTTAATGTCTGTTTGACGCCTGTTGCTTTTGTTCAGATATTTGTAACAGTTGCTGCGCTCCGACCCAGATTATTCAATGCTCGGCGATCTCTTGGGTTTAAGGAATTTTCCCCTTGTTTTAGAGTACGGTTTGTTTAAAACAATAGGCAGCGGATGTTTCCTATATCTTTTAGTCCAATTAAGTAATGGTTCTGTTTGCAGTATGGGTGGCGGGATTTGCGCGGATAATTTGCGTCAGCTTATGATAATTGCTTTCCCAGGTTAGGATATCTTATCCGTTGGACTCCAAAGACCTGAATGATACATTTGTCACCGAGTTCCCTTCCTTTTGGACTGTGATTAAAGCCTTTTGAAAAAGCTCGGTAAAGGACTCATGTTTCAGTAAGGACTTTATCCAGGATAGCCATAGATTATGAACTTAGAGAATGTACTAGTGAGTTTTATGGGATACCTAGCCCTTCCTTTGCTATTACTGCATATTTTACTTTCAGACGGGCTTTAGGTTTTAGCGTGAATAAAAAGCTATAGGGGAAGAACTGTTTTATCATATTACTGAAGTAGATATCTCCCTCTTAAAAACCCCTTGGTCTTGAAGGCGGGTCTGTTGCAATAACAAAAAAAAATTCCTTATTTACAAATTCATGGGATTTTTGAAGTTAGGTAAGCTGCATTTTCCGCTTTTAAGATATTCGAAACGCCTGTTGATGCTTTTTCCAGACCATAATAGGAAAGTCTAACGCTCTTCTTCGTAGATTCTGTTAAAGGAGGCTGTCATCCATTGAAGAGTTACATATTTACATACGATTGTAATAACCACTAACAGCGCCAAAAGTTGCTGTATCCCCCCTTGTTTTAACGTTTAATAAGTAACCGGAAAGTTTATGCAATAGCCGACACCTTAACCGATGGACCCACTTTTAAGAACCTTGACCACCAGACATCATAGAAACCTAGATATAAACATGTTCGGTTTTAGAAAACTCACCCATTTAGATAATTTTTAACTCTGAGATTATTTGTCTTTGTCTCTGTAGCATCTAGCTCTACTTTATGTTGAAGTGTACTTTCTAAGGTATTAGAAAAGATTACAAGATCATCCATATAGGCATGTAGGTTTATCCCATAAAAAGGTCCTCCAAACACTATAGTTGTAATTGGGGCAGCAACGTAACGGCCCGGAGGCATACGTAAAAAATTGGATTAATGTCCCCTGAGTGGTGCTGAAAACGGTATAGTGAGGGTACAATACACTTTAGGTAATTGGCATCTGGTAAAAGCATTTAAGTAAGTCCACGTAAGGTGAAAAAAAAAAATTATTCTAACCTAGAACCAGAGATAGATGTCGTCGGTACATCGCACTGGAAACTTATCGGAAGTCGGTTTCCTTGTTTAAAGCGACAGTGAATCTGCGCCAGATACGTCCAAGTCCCGATCTTTTTATTTTAAATGGCATGACGTTTGAGGGAAAAATTATAATGGGCTATTTGATTTCCTAAGACTCCTATTACTAACATTTTTCAACTTCGTCATTTATCTCTATTTTAAATTTCATTGAGACTCTAGACGAAGTGGTTACGTGAATAGCTTTATGTTTGGTCCTTAGACCGTGTTTTGTGTTGAAATTACATCCGTGTTTTTTTCAGAGATTCACTCGCCAGATGGAGAAACTTCCCCTGGTATTCAGGTAAAAGAAAAAAAAAAAATTTCTTTCTGCTTGA
>NC_061101.1:43168398-43177851 GCF_015104395.2 Macrobrachium nipponense
CGGGCCTTTATCTTAGCCCTTTAAGCCATACTTACTTTTGTATACGTGTCATCTTTAGCGTCTGCTAGTCCTGATCACCATTCCTGCACAGGCAAAGCTGAGGTTTGACCCTCTTTAGTTTTAGACTTTTTATTTTATATTATTGGACTAAAATTTCCATATTTTTATTTTTATGTAAACACCTTACATAATCTAATATATATATATGTGTTGTGTGTTGTGGTGTGTGTGGTGTGTGTGTGTGTGTGTGTAATTGTAATCACTTTAGGCACATGATTCGTTTATCACGCATTACCACATGAGAAATAAGAGACAAGGTGTAGGTCCTGACCGGTTTCGACTTCATTTCCAAGCCATTGAAGAATGACTAACACGTAGTCTCTTAGAGGTCACAAATATATATACTACAGAGACAGTACTGACGATCATTCACAACCGTTTGAGACTGCAGATCCACCCACAGCCGGGTGTCAAGGTAGGAATTGCCCTTAAAACTCAAACTCATTTGGCTAAAAATCATAATATACACTCAAGGGACAACACCCTAATAACATAATCATTATAGGAGACTTCAAAGCCCACCACCTGACAGGTGTCAGGGACGGTCGGGTTGGAACTCTCATTGAATCTAGCTTCATGAGAACAAAAAAGTTTACAGTCCATAAAATATGAATTTATTGGCGAGGGAATGTATTAAACTCGATCCTTTAATATCGAAAGAAATTTGTAAATTGTTTACATTTTAAGGTATGCAGTAGAGATATATGGAAATAGGATTATCATATTTGTAAACAGTAAGGGGGCAGTGGTGGTAATGAGATTCCCAACCGCACCTCCCTGACACCTGTCGGATGTGGTGGATCTGTAGTCTCTTATTTTCAACTTGTCTTAATGTGTTATATTTATATATATATATAATTATTATTATTATTATATATTATATATTATATATATATATATATATATAATAATATATATTAGATATATATATATATGTGTGTGGTGTGGTGTGTGTACGTGGTATTAATCATATATCTTATATATAATATATATATATATATATTATACAGTAATATATATTATATTATATATATATACTCATTACACCACCACCGTGTTGGCGCAGTGGTTAAGGTTCCCGCCTGCCAGTCGAGAGGACCGTGGGTTTCAAAACCCAGTGCTCACTGGTGGCTTAAAGATGGGGGCCCTTTGTAGCAACCTTGACCTTGGCCCGCCAACGTATCGGTCTGAAAACTCGGGAAGGTTAGTGTGTGTGTGTGTGTGTATGTGTGTGTACATCACCCATTCAACATCCCGATTGTGTGCATGTGTTTGTTTGTTTAAAGTCCGCTCGAGCGCGCGTAATCCGAGCGGTCATTTACATCATCTCGACGCTTCATAGCATTGTCCCAACTTTCGGGGCAAAAATGAAGTTGCTTTGTTGCTTCTCGGAAAAACGAATGAAAGTTTACACTAATAATCGCATCTCATTAAACTAACCCAAACCTTCCCTCCCAGGGCAATTACCTGGCCTTGAGCACGAGGCATAATGAGAGAGAGAGAGAGAGAGAGAGAGAGAGAGAGAGAGAGAGGAGCTAAGGAAGGTTTTGTATGATTGTATGGGTTTGTAGAATATTTTATATTTCATGTAGACACGAGTCTTGTTCTCAGAAAAGTTTTGTTGTTGGAGAATCCGGTTTGTTTTCTCGAGCAGTCATGATGAATTGGCTTCTAGAGAGATGAGAAGAGAGAGAGAGGAGAGAAGAGAGGAGAGAAGAGAGAGACGAGAGAGGAGAGAGGAGAAGAAGAGTTTTACGAGATTTACGAGATTATTTATATATTTATTATATTAATATAGTATATATAATGTATATTATACATATATATATAGTTCTATATATAATATATATTATATTATATATATATAATAATATATATATGTGTGTGTGTGTGTGTGGTGGTGTCTGTATGTTATGAGAGAGAGAGAGATAGCGCGCGCATTTATGATAAGACAACTGTTAAACAAAGAATATGTTCATTAGTAATCTTCACCAAAATAAGCCATGGCAACTTGATTGGTTCTGCATTCATGTATACTAATTTTGTGACTGGTTTATAAAGAAAAAACACACTGCATAATCCAGCTACAAATGTCCCCCCCCCCCCGCCCCCCCCCCTGCAGTGATACTCAGCTCTTTGCGAAAATAAACCAGGATTAGATTTTGTCCTTGTATGAGATTGGGTTTTTGGAAGTTCAAGAGTCCTTCCTTTCGTTAACTTTTATTTAGGCGAGGAGAACCCTGCATCTGGTGCTCTTGAATCCAGGTTACCTGTGCTGATTGCACATGAAATTACCAAATCTTTCCTGAAAAAGAATGGAGAAAAAATTTATATTAACTATGCATGGGACAGCTTATCGGTTGCTCTTGTTATTTAGTAGTTTGAGACAAAGAAAGAAATTTAATTTCAATTTAGAGAAATGAAATGGTAGTTTTCATGAGATTATTTCTCATATAAATATTTAACAGATTGCTGCAGGTATCTTAGGTAAGCTTGAGAGAGAGAGAGAGAGAGAGAGAGAGAGAGAGAGAGAGAGAGATGTACACTCATTACAGTCTAATAATTGCTTCTAAAAGCACCCGATAATCTTGCATTCTGAGGTTCCTCTTCACCCTCAGGACATCAAGGAATTGGGAATTGTAGACAGAGGTGGGAATGGAAGGTGGAATTCCATCACACCTCGAGGATGATGCTATCACGCGCATCTAGCGCTGTTGCCTGCGACAATTGCCTTCGCTAATTGCTTTTGCTAATTGCTAAAGACGAGCACGATAGGCGCCGCCTCCCCCTTTCCCTTTGATTGAAGGCTCTAAATTCCTTTGCATTCTATAGTTTTGCTCCAGAGAGAGAACGGATTAGTCTGCCTCCAGATGATCTTCCATTTGGGTCTGGCCATTGTTGTTGAATTAGATTTGGTAATTGTCGGCATTGTGTGTCTGTGTGTGTTTGTGCATGTGTAAGTCTCAGTGCTCTTTTGATGTTCAGACGCCCCTCAGGAGAAATGGGCTTGTGTGTGTTGAGTAAGAGGGTTTGAGGGAAGAATCGTTTGGAAAACGGACTTTAAATACTTATTTTCTATTGTGTCTGTATTCATATTTTTTATTGCGTCTATCTGCTTACTTTATATTGTGTTTGTTTACGTACTTTATATTGTGCTTTTATCGTTATTAGTGTGTCTGTATACATGCTTCTAGATGGTCTTTAGATATTTATTTATACTCATATTTTTATATTTGTATGGTACATCCCTAGAAGGATCTTACCAAATAAATTAAAATTAAAATGCTTCACATACTCTATTGTACAGCTTTGTGTATACTTAGAGATATTAGTTTTATTTGCTTATAAACGGATATATAGTACATCATTATGAGCACAAATACTTGCTGTATGTTTTTTATATACGTACATATGTCTGCGGATATCGGTTTCACTAAACATACCCAGTTTCATATGCAAAAAAAAAGTATATTAACTACAAGTGTCTGAGCACAAATACGTACTGTATATTTTCTGCATGTATATACCTACTGTTGTTTCTCACTAAACATTCCCAATGCAAAATAAAATCTAACTTTCCAAGCCTTCGTGAAATAATTACCTTTATGGTGCCTTAGAAATATTATAACAAAAATTGAGGAAAATTTGGATAATTAACCTTCGACCGGGAAAGACAGGTCAGGGGAATGAGAAAAAGTTTCTTCTCTTCGTAACTCACCTTTTACCCTACCAACTCTCTCTCTCTCTCTCTCTCTCTCTCTCTCTCTCTCAGAGCTTCATATGCGCATCACCCTTGGCCTGATTGGTTTCCTTGAGAGGGCTCATTTGGCTTGTCTGTTCGGTGACGTCAGAGGGAAGTAATCAGCGAAGTTTCTTCTTCTCTCGGAAGAAAAACAGACAGACAGACGGACATACTCACACTAAGCAGGATTTATTAACTTTTGACGTTTTTCGTTTTTGTGCGGAAGATTTTATGAGAGAGAGAGAGAGAGAGAGAGAGAGAGAAGAGAGAGAGAGAGAGAGACCATTGTAGGCATGGAAATAGGTATAATCTGTACACGTTTAACCTTAGTTGTTTGTAAAACAGAGTTTTCTTTATAATCATTTGCTACATTTTATGTCGTTTTCTGATTCTCCTTAGATCAAAGGCAAAAGTTCTTGCACTCCAATGTTTCATTTTCTTCGTGGGCATTGTAAAATTTTAAGAAAATTTTATATTATAATATATTTAATGTTGTATATATATATACAATTATATATATATATATATTAATATATATATATAAGATCACATATAGTGTTGTGTATGTGGTAATAGATACACATACATATAAATTGCATATATAATTACATAAATTGCATTTGTGCATATATGAATCATTCTAAATCACGCATTAATACAATTGAATATATATAACTCACATATATAAAAAATGTAGACGGATAGTTTTCGTGTTTCACTTTAGACTGCAGGAAATAAGAAGAAATATCAGTGACATATTGACCTGAGGACATCGTCCCATATCTCCCATTTCTCCCTTCTGAAGATCTGTTATTAGTCAGGCATATGACAGCCGTATCCGTTCCCCCTTAGGGGCGTCTTGAATGAATTCGACTACAGCGATTGGCCCAATTAGGGAAAACTCACACCCATGGCCTTCCAAGAGAGAGAGAGAGAGAGAGAGAGAGAGAGAGAGAGAGAGAGAGAGGAGAGAGAGCCCTTTCATTCAAAGGGCGTTTTTTTTTTGTAGTTTCACATTTGCTGTTTTTTCACCATATTTCTATTCCCAGATGCGTCATATATTTGTAATTACATTAAACTTATTAATGTGTTTAATTGTCGTGGTAATATTTTTTTATTTAAGTATTATTGAATATATATTTCATTCGTATATATGCATAAACTATTTTAATTAACATCCACACTAAATGATAAATTATATCTCAGTCGTATGAGCTTATTTATTTTATTAATATTACTAGTAATATTTTTATCAAAGTATTTTTGCATATATTTTGCATTGGTTATAAATGTTATCATCCATAATAAACCTAATTGACTTAAACAACCATTTATAAATGTAAAAGTGTGTATATATATAATATATACACACACATACACACACAAGAACTTAATCATTATATCTTAATCGTATGAAGTTAACCTAAATTGAAAGAGAGAGAGAGAGAGAGAGAGAGAGAGAGAGAGAGAGAGAGAGAGAGAGAGAGAGAGAGCTGTAGTCAGTCAGTCCTTGGGACACGTAGAAGAAGGTCCGTGTAATGAGCTGTGCTGCAGATGCATAATTCATCTTGACGTTTGTTCCTCATCATTTATTTTGTGACGCCTTTCTGACCTTCTGTCTTTCTTTCAACGATCATTCTAATGTCGGACGTCAGGTTAGAATTTAGTTCATTTACTATTGTTAGAAGTTTAAATGCCTGCTAATATACACCCTCGCACATTTATTTTAATAAGGTAATTAATATATAGACATACGGTCTTTTGATGGGTGAAGTAACCGGCGTTGGGTTTGGTCTGTTCCTGGATGGGTGAGGGCCGAGGAATAACTGACTCACCTGGTTTGTGTGGGTATTGAACCGTCGTGGGGAGGGAATCTGGGGCTATCAGAAATATATTAATAGATTATATATATATAATATTATATATTATATATATTATATAATATATATATATATATACACCCTATGAGATACATACATATATTTTGTGTGTATAGTGTGTATCAACCTATCTGTCTATCTATCTATCTACGTATATATATACTCGTTTAATATGGATTATTTTAAAAGGGTTCTGTATATATCGGCTATGTATAATTTCCCATGAAATAGTAATTAATCTTTCCAGTATGAGACGTTGTGCAATATACATCAGCATCAAAGGTAGTCTATATTCAGCTCGTAAATGTAAATGAGAGGGAATATATCTGTATTCGTTTAATTAATTTTTCCAATATTTTCAGCAGCGATGTCGCTGCTTATCGAAAAACGCGTGTTGTAATAATGGCGTTATTTTCCCGGAGCCGTAGCGGTACACCGACCTCTTGCTGTAAAATGTTTCGGCAAAAAATACACACAACAGACATATTTTAACGCTTGGAAAATAAATTATACATTTTTATTCTTTTTCCGAGATAAAAAAAAAAAAAACCATTAAAAGTCTTTATTTTTTTATTCCATTTGAAATGAAATATTTGATTCGAGTCCCTTTGTTTACAACAATGGCGTGTGTGCTTTTTGTATCATCATGTATCAGTAATTGCAAATAGTTACCTTTGTCTTTTATTCATTATTGTTATTATAAACACTGACCTATTGCTTCTTGCTAGTGTGCATCATGCAGTATTAATCGGGAGCGTTGACCCATATAGAGTTGTAACCTTTTGCGTAAGGTCTGGCCATTGTTCGTGAAATTTTTTTTTTGTCGAATATATATATATATATATATATATATATATATATATATATATATATATATATATATATAATTATATATATATATATATATATATGTGTGTGTGTGTGTGTGTGTGTGTGTGTGTGTGTGTGTGTGTGTGAGAGAGAGAGAGAGAGAGAGAGAGAGAGAGAAATATCAAGTGGATGAAAACGCTGCTGCCATTGCCAATTCTTTTTTCGGAAAAGAATATATATTTTTGGAACTTCCAACCTCCCACCCCTAGGTTTTTTTTTCATTTCTTTTTTTTTTTACCATCGTTTGCGAGCTGCATCGATAGCTTGGACCCTTTTCCTCCTTTCCCTTCCCCCTCCCCTTCCCCCCCCCCTCCCGAGTACTGATTCCTCTCTCCCCCCCCCCCCCCCCCCCCCCCCCCCCCACTACCCCAAGATATCAAGCCGAGCGAGGCCATAAGAAACTGTTATCATCAGGAAATTGGAAATTTCAAATACTGGCGAAACGAACGCCTTCCCTGCTGCTGCCCGACCTTCCTTGCCGTTATCCAGGGGCCTCTCCCTCCCCCTCCCAAGAGGGCTTTTTCGCTGTCCTGCTGATTCCCCCCTTCCCCTACACCCTCTTGGAACCTCATAAACCCCCTCCAGTGTCGACCGGTTTCTCCATTTGCAAAATATTGGAGAAAATGCGCCAATCGATATGTTCCAATATATGTCTTTCTTTCCTTGAGGTTGTTGGGGTTTGCGTCTTCAGGTTTATTTTTAGGGGTTCATTTCCCCCCGATCGAATACTGTGCTCGTTATTGTACGCTGCGATAACGGGGAAAACTGTGATAGCCTTGAAAAGGGAGATTTATTTGTGACTTTTGCGTGTTGCTTTCTCGTGCATGTGGGTCTGCAAGAGTGCCTTCAACTTTCAGGGACATAATCGTTCATAAAAGATTTTATTTCTAATTTCAGAGTTTCTGTTCTTTATTCACAGTCACACACATACACTCGCGCGCGCGTACGTACACACTTACGTGTATAGTACATTATAATACTCATGTGTGAGTGAACGTAAGACTGGCGGGGAATGAAGAACTTCCTCCTTCAGCGCTTTAAATAACTGACCGAAATAGTGCCTGTAAAAAAGAGGGAGTTTGGACACCTTCGGCAGCATGAAGGTGGAATTATATAAAGGTTAAGATAATCTGGGATTTAACTGTTTGCTTTTGATTCAAACGTCTTGAGAAGGTGCATTATACTAAACGGATAAGGACAATATAAAACTGAATTAGTTGATGTGGATATATAAAAAAACTTTAGTTAAACCAAGCACTTCAGATATGTTTATAGTAGATTATTTTCAACTATGTGATCTCTATAAGAAACTAGATTTAACTTGGAAACCGATAATATTATTAAAATCAGGTGTAGGAATATAATTGCCTCAGCCAAATTCCCATACCTGTTTCCCCCTTCGTCGTCCTCAAACTGCAACGATTTCATTGAATTCCCCAAATACAAGTTTTATCTGTTCCCCTCCATTCAGAAATACTTTAGAAAAATATCATTTGAATTTCACTCTATTTTCTATTTTCACGACAAGCTTTTTTTTCTTGGCGCCATGTAGAAATGGGTTGCGTGTGTGCGTCTGTATGTATACACGTGTGTATGTATGTATATGTGTACATGTGTGTCTGTGTGAATGACTGTCTCAATGGCCTTGCTGGGTGCCCTCTGGAAGTGGTGTTAGGAGAGACAAGGGTCCTTCACTTTGTTGTATATTCTCTTCGTTCCGTCCCCTCGTTCCAGCTCTCTCTCTCTCTCTCTCTCTCTCTCTCTCTCTCTCTCTCTCTCTCTCTCTCTCACACACACACACACACACACACTTGTGCACTGATATTTTTTATAGTAATAATGAAATGATCTGTATTCCTACCGAGAAACAAAGTAGGAATGTACAGTATTATATAACATTTCCCCTGCTTTTGTTTATTCTTTTTGTGTTTAAACAAAAGAGACGTTAATAAACTTTAGTTGAATATATAATGTGCTAAAATTGATCCACTAAAAGTTATAAGAATCGAAAGGAACATTGTCTCATTCAAGCCTCGACTGTACACCTCTTTCTTAATATAAACTATACATAATTATATAGATATATATATATATATATATATATATATATATATATATATATATATATATATATATATGTATATAGTGTGTGTATGTGTGTGTGTACATAGATAGATGTATCATTTTAGAATCTCATGCGAAGAAAACTATGTATTTATGAAAGTATGTAATATTAGTGATTCCTAGTTGAGAGTTTCGATGTTGGAACATAAAGTGACTAAGTGGTTTAAGGTTTTACTAGGATGTTATATCTGATACCTTAGAATGCAGACAGCTGAATATATAATTCCCTTAGAACACATTGATAAAAAATTTTATCTCCGTAGGGGGGCAGTGCCGTCAGTGCACCTCATGCTGTGCAATGTAGGCAATACTCAAGGTTCTTTGCAGCGTCCCTTCGGCCCCTAGCTGCAATTACTTTAATTCCTTTTACTCTACCTTCGTTCATATTCTCTTTCTTTCATCTTATTATCTACCTTCTCTTAACAATTGATTCATAGTGAAACTGCTTTGAGGTTTTCCTCCTGTTGCACTTTTCAAACCTTTTACTGTCGATTTCCGTTTCAGCTCTGAATGGCCTTATTTGCCCCAGTGCTTGTCATTATGCCTAGACCTATAAATCAGAATCAATAACAATTTTTTAACTTTGTAAGAAACTTGTAAATTCAACGGGTATTATATATAAGAATTTTGGTATGAACGTGAGAAATCCCTCGTCAACAGTGCTAAGTAATTTTTACGTGGAATTCTGTGAGATCAGATAATAAAGTGGTATTATTCCATATGATGTGATGTGGTTTAGATAAATTGTCAACATTTGTATTTGGGAGGACAGGAAAA
>NC_061101.1:43183351-43193351 GCF_015104395.2 Macrobrachium nipponense
CTTAAGGTTCTTGGCAGCGTTCCCTCGGCCCCTACCTGCAACCCTTTCATTCCTTTTACTCTCCCTCTGTTAATCATCTCATTTTTCCAACTCACTGTCCACCCTCTCCTAACAATTGATTCGCAGTGCAACTTCGAGGTTTCCCAACCTTTTACTGCCAGTTCCAGTTTCTGAGATGAGCGGTCTCATTGGTCCCAGGGCTTGGTCTTTGGCCTAGATTCTGTATTCTATAACCCCCCCCCCCCCCTCTCAATTCTCTCAGGTACAGAAGTATTGTTGTCGTTCTCACGATAGTCGCTGACTCTTCATAAAATGTTTCTTGGGGAGCCTCCCGAAGGGGAACTTGTCGCCGAAACTGTTTGAACGTTTCTCTTAAAAATAAAAAATGAACGTGTAACCTCGAGGTCATGATAGGATTGAAATTCTCTCTCTCTCTCTCTCTCTCTCTCTCTCTCTCATCTTTTTTATCTTTCTTCTAAAGCAACCCCATCAGTGTTCGTTTATTTCCCATTTTTTGTCTTTTTAATTTCTCGTCACGTTCACTGACCCTTATTTTATTTAGAGTTTTTGCCTTTACTTTTTCCATAAATCTTTTCCTTGTTTCGACTTCATTCTTTCTTCTGTTTTTCCAACTGTCTCCATTTTTCTTATCGTTCCACTATAATAAATTCTGTTCATCTTTTCCCATGCCCCTCGCACATTCATCTCTCTCCTCCCCTTTTATCAATTATTACCTCCTCCTTCTTTCTTCTCTTCTACAGCTGTTCTTTCTTCTGTCTTTCTCATTTCTCTCATTTTTTCTCCTCTTCCCTTCATCTCCTCCCCTTCCCCATTCTTCTTTCCTTTTCCCGACGCTCCTTCTCCTTTCTTGTACTTTTCTCATCTTCCTCTGACTCTAATTTCCTCCTTTTCCTTTCTTTATTCCGCCTTTTATTGGCCCCCCTCCCTCCTTACATATTTCCTTTAGTCATTAATTTTTTCCTCTTCATCCTCTTTTTCTTCCTTTTTTGTTTTGTTTTTTAGTAAGTCCCCTTTTCATCATCCTCATAACTTCAACATTCTTCTTATTGTCTTGTTTCCTCTCTTCCTCTTTCTGGATAGTGTTTTTTTTCCACCTCGCCTGGGCTAATTTCTCCTCTTCTACTGCCTCCTCCTTCTAGTTGTTCTTCTTCCTTCAGTTGCTCCTCCTCCTCCTCCTCCTCATCCTTTTTTGTTTTTAGTAAGCCCCCTTTTCATCGTCCTCTTTTTGCTGCAACATTCTTCTTTTCTTGTTATCTCCCTTCCTCCATCTGATGGGTTTTTTTCCTCGCTTGCTCTTATTCCTCTTCTGCTTCTTCCTCCACCTCTTCTCCTTCTTCTTCTTCTTCTCCTCCTGTCTCTCCTTTTGCCAATCCCAGCCCAGTTGCATATCTGGCATAATATCCCTCACGTCCACATCCGTTCAATTTCCTTTTGGGTCCCGGAACAGTGGCACAGTTCGACCAACATCCCACCCCTATTCCCGTCTCCTCTCCTCCTCCCCCTTTTCCTCCTTTCCTCCCCCCCCTCCCCTCCTCTATCTATACCTTTTCCACACAAGCGCAGCTCAAAACCTCGCCAACGCCAGTGTGTAAATTCTGTATATTTTATGTTCCTCTCTGTGATGCTGTTTGGAGGGGGAGGGGGGGAGGGGGGGGGAGGTTTTGAAGGAAAGAGGGCCGAAGGAGGTTATATTGCGACACTTAAAAAAAAAAAAAAGAGTGGCACACCTTTCCTTACCTAACGCGCGAATTTACGTTGACACTCGCCGCAATCTCGCCCATGGTCTCGGCTGTGTCTGAATTGTGGGCGTTTGTTTTCTTTCACCTTTCGGCTTCCAAGGGGGTTGAAGTAGGTGTATTATGTATGTTTTATATGTTAAAGTATACATTCGTGCGTTCTAGTATGTATCAAGATTCGTATTACGAGTATTAAAATGTGATACAGGAACTGTGTCGCCACGGAAGGAATGAAGCATTTGAGTTTGAATTTTTTTACGTTTTTGTATTTGCAATTTGTTTTATTTTCAGTTGCAATTATTATGGCACAAGAGAAAGAATATTTCATTATAAAAAGCACCGATATGTGTGTGTGTGTGTGTGAATATATATATATATATATATATATATATATATATATATATATATATATGTGTATATATATACATACATATATATATAGATACACACACACACACACACATATATATATATATATATATACATATATATATAGATACACACACACACACACACACACACATATATATATATATATATATATATATATATATATATATATATTATATATATATATATATATATATATATACATAACTATGGAGATTACTTGGAAAATAAGATAGTCTATAGAGATGGTGAAGAAATGACATGAAGTTTACAATTCAATAGTAAATCGAAACTTTTTTTTATGGTATATGCTTGTGCATTTGTGTTCTGTCCACAATTATGATTTTTTAGGGTATATGCTTGTGCATTTGTATTCTGTCCACAATTATTATCTGTATACATAAGAACAATTGTATTAACGAACTCATATGTAAATATTTCAGTAAATCGGATAGTCAAAGTTAATGGCAGCATTTGTATCTAAGTAGTTTAGGCAGAAGTGACCTGTATCTGCCATTCGCCCCTTTGCCTTTAATCTTTCCTCAGTGAGGAAAACCGTGAGAGACAAAAAAAAAAAAAAAAAACAAAAAAAAAAAAAAAAAAAAAAAAAAGAAAAAAAAAAAAAAAAAAAAAAAAAAAAAAAAACTGATCATTTTAGTTGATAGAAGCGTCGGTGTTGACGTCACAGCTCACCTCATGTTAATACCAGGCTACCATTGTGTAGTCCGCAGAATAATAAGAAAAGGAAAGCTTACGGAGATAATGCACTGACAAAGGTGACCTCCTTTGTCTCCCGTTATGGGCTTTGTTTATGGAGATGCTCCTCTTGGAATTTTTTTTTTTTATTTATTAAACGGTATTGTTGTTTTTTCTCTTCGTAGCAAGCCGAGTAGTAGTCCCACTGTATTTTTTTTTTCTTATGAAGGGTTCAGGGAGCCGTATTGTTTTCAGTTGTTATTTTTTTTTCCCTACTGTCCGTTCTTGCGCCGCTGCTGAATAAAAACGGTTGGATTATATTAACTGGAACTTTGTCCTGTAGTAACTGGAAGCATGAAATTTATTCTTTGAAAATGTCGACTAACTTCATTTGGTGTGGCTCTTGTCTAATTGGATTTACCTGATAACCTATGAAAATCGTCTACAAATATATTCGTCATTGTTAGCAAGAATCATTTACATAATATAAGTTGGTAAATAAAAATCGTTAAGTTGATTAATCCTCATGCAGATTTGTCTGTGGCTATGTTTGTAGGTCACGTGACGGAAATGTTTTTAAAGGTAAAATTTTAATATAATTTTGGTGTAATTAGTTCCATTTTATCCAGATTTGATATTTAGGCCATCATCGGTATAGGTAAGGGGCCAGGCAGGAAAATGAACTCATTTGCAAAGGTCATGCGACATGGTCACGTGAGACCAACATTGTTTTGTTGGGTGATAGACATGGTGACGATTTATTGCTGCGCATGGGCAATGACGTCAACGTTACGTGAATAGATTGCCATATTTAGCTGAAACCTAAATCAATGTAAGGCAAATAGAATATTCTTCATATTTATCATGCAGGTTATCAACACATGCTAGCAAAAAAGAAAAAAAAATTGATGTCAATATGCCATGTGACCTTGTGTTGTAAATCCTATTATTATTTTTTTCTTTTGTTTGTTTATCACAGTCATCCTATTGTAGTGTGGGGTTCCTGGTTGCATCCTGCCTCCTTAGGAGTCCATCACTTTTTTACTATGTGTGCTGTTTCTATGAGCACACACTTCTGTATGAGTTCTAGAGCTACTTCGGCATATCTGGTCTGATATCATAGTTCCAGAGGATCTTTGCCTGATCGTTACTGTCATTCCTTCGGGTTGGTGCTCATACCACTTATTACTGCAAGGTAGCTGGGGTTTCTTGCACAGGCTCCATTGGAGGGCTTTTGCTACTGTATCATGCCTCTTTTTATACTGGTTCTGCCATGGGGAGATGTTATTTCCATCTATCGTTCTTTGAACATATCTGGTTCTTAGGGCCTGATCTCATGCCGCTGTAAGCATTCCTTCTGTTTCCTTCTTCAGTTCTCCCCTCTGTAGCCATAGCCATGTGTCATCGCTGGCCAGTTCTTTAGTTTGTCCCATGTACTGTCGGTGCATTGGTTTGTTGTCCAGTCCTCTGTTCTGTTTGTTATTCTCCTGTCTCTGTATGTTTGTGGGTCTTCGTCTGCTTTTATCAGTCCTTCTTCTCATGAACTCCTTAGCCACTCTTCTTCACTGGTTTTCAGACATTGCCCCAGTACTCTGCTCTCGATGTTGACGCAGTCCTCTATGCTTAGTAGTGGTCTCCTTCCTTCCTTTCGTGTTATGTATAGTCTTTCTGTATTTGCTCTTGGTTGCAGCGCTTTGTGTATTGTCATGTGTTTCCTAGTTTTCTGGTCTATGCTGCGGGCTTCAGCCTTCATCCAGACTACTACTCCTGCTCTGTATCTAATTACTGGTACTGCCCATGTGTTTATGGCTTTCATCATATTTCCCGCGTCGAGTTTTGACTTGAGTATCTCCGTAAGTGTCTACATATAATCTTTCCTGATCGTGTCCTTCATCTCTTGGTGTTTTATATCCTCTCCTTTTATCATTCCCAGGTATTTGCATCCTGTCTCATCAATAGGTTTGATGCTATTCCCATCTGGAAGCTTTATGCCTTCAGTACTTGTCACTTTCCCTTTTTGTATGTTTATCAAAGGACTTTTCTATTTCAAACTCCATCCTGATGACCCCAGATACAATCCTTTCAGTCTGGATTAGGGTATCTATTTCCTTGATGTTCATACCATACAGCTTGATGTCGTCCATGAGCATCAGATGGTTAAGTCTGTTGCCTCTTTTCTTGAGTTGGTACCCAGCATCTGTCTTCTGGAGTACTTTTTGTTACTTTTGTTATGGGAATCATGGCTACTACGAAGAGTAGTGGGGCCAGTGAGTCGCCCTGGAAGATCACTATCCTGATGTTAACCTCTGCTACTCTTATTCCAGAGCTTGTAAGTATTGTATTCCAGTTGCGAACTGTATTTTTTAGGAGGGTGATTTGTTTTCCTCTGCCCCATATATTTTCAGGCATTCTATTAGCCGCGTGTTTCTTAAATTGGCGAAGGCTTTCTTGTAGCAATCATGCTATGCTTAGGTTGGTGTTTCTTCTCTTATTATTCTTCATTACCATTTTGTCTATCAGGATCTGGTCTTCTGTGCTCTTACACCTCCTTATTATTATTGTTGTTATTATTATCGTGAGAGGTTATAAATATTAGATATGAAGGAATAGAAAACAAAACCGAAAGATCTGAAATTCAGATGTCAGCAGATGGCAGGAATGAATTTGCTCCTTTCTTAAACATTCATTCCTGCTGTCTGGTGACATCTCCAGAATTTCGGATGTATCGGTTTTCTTTCTATTGATTGTTATTATTACATTATATTATTATTATTTTTATTATTATACACAAGCCAATTTGCAGCCCTAGTTGGAAAAGCTCCCAGTGCGAAAAAGGAGATTGGAAATAAAGACTATAAAGATAACGGTCTCTCTCTCTCTCATCTCTCCTCTCTCTCTCTCTCTCTCTCTCTAATCTCTCTTCTCTCTCTCTTCTCTCTCATCTCTCTCTCTCTCATCTCTCTCTCTTATATATATATATATATATATATATATATATATATATATATATAGATAATATATATAATATATATATATAACTTGTTAATGCATGTAATGTAAAATTATAAACTGTGTTATGAGGGGCTTATTGGGAAATATGTATAACCTAAACATTCCTTTTCGAGAACACCTCTACGAGAGTGCAAGATATTTTCTATGTGGCGTTTTTTTTTTGTTTTTTTTTATTTTTAAAGAATAAATATTGGTTGTTAGTTGCTTATTAATCCGTATGCAGATTTGGTAGCATATTGAAATTCATTTAAGCTGTGAAGCCTGGAATCAGGGGTTTACCGTTATGTTTTTAAATCTACATTTCGTACCAAGTCACCTGCTGTTGTAAACGTATCGTATTCTTAGTCAACAGTGGTAACATTGGTGGTAGTGACCTCAAGACGTCTATTCTTATCTGAACTCCTGATGACCAAGAATTACCGTTGTTTTTGCCTTTGTTTGCGCTGTTTGATTTTGTGAGCATATTTGTTTATTTTAATGATGTCTTCGCGCTCCGAAGAGGAGAAAGCATCATTTTCATTCATGTTTGCTCTTTGCTTCTGCTATATCAGTCGGTCTGCGTTGTCAGTCGTTCAGCTCATGGAGCTAACATCTGGCATGACTGAAATATTGAACCACTCCTTGAAAGCTTAAGTTACCTACCACCTGGAGTTGATTTTTTCAATGAAATTCAAGAAAAACTGGAAGGAATACAAGAAAAATGAAGAGTCGGTTAAGAAAATTCTTCAATGCAAAACATCTGGACGCAACAGACACCGAATAAGCGAAAGCACCCAGAGTGATAAGGCAGTAAGCAAAGAACAATAGGTAAATAATACATTCTGTGCCTTACCACTCTCACCGCTAGAGGGCGAGTCGATTCTGTTGCCAGTTACCCATTTATTTATTCTATTTTTTTTTTTTTTTTACCTCTTCACAAGTTGCATGTTGCCTTATTTGGTGGCAGTCTCCTCAGGACACATCATGCTTCGATTTTCAAGCATTCTCTCTCTCTCTCTCTGTCTCTCTCTCTCTTTCTCTCTCTCTCATTGGGCAGTCGCATTATTGATAGAGTATTGGACTTACTTTAGATGGTCAGTGCAGACATTGGCCTTTAGAAATTATTTTCTCTCAGACAAAGACATAAGCTTAATGGTCCACAATAAAGTTTGCGTGTCTTTTTACTCAGTTTTATTTGATGGTAGTGCTGGTTCTACATTTTGTAATCATTCATGCTTTTGTTTTTCTTTTTGAAGTATACTCTCTCTCTCTCTCTCTCTCTCTCTCTCTCTCTCTCTCTCTCTCTCGATGTGTCGAACAGTTAATACATTAAAGGCCAGATGTCTCTCGAGCATCGCTACCTAAACCGATCCCTGTTTTCGCACTTACCTCCTTCCATAAAATATCCTTTATTGAATTTGTGCCTTTTTGGGAAACTGCAGAAACTCCTGGAAGAGCTTCCAGTGAAAGAAAGGAAGAAAGAATAAAAAGTAGTTAGAAGAGCGCTAACAGCAAATTGCAAGTGATGGTAAGAGAAGTTATTGCTATCGAGTGTTGGATTCTTGGTTTTTGAAAGTTGGGTAGTGAGGGTTGGGGGGGGGGGGGGGGGGGGGGGGGGGGGGGGGGGGGGGGGGGGGGGGGGGGGGGGGGTGGGGGGGGGGGGGGGGGGGGGTTAGGTGTGGTTTTGGTAAGGGGGTGGGGAAGTGAAGTGGATGGGCTGATATTACAATATAAGTGTCTGATGGAAATCACATTATTATTTGAGTTTAATTAGGACAAGATGATTAGCTCTTGGTTATTTCTCCCATTTCCCAAACTAAGAAGAGTGAGTCAGACTCACTGAAGTTTGCTGGATGCTGAGGACAATGATATATATAGTGTGGAACCACAGTTCTTTGCACTCGTCATTTCCCTTGTAACTTTCTCACTCATTTCTGATCTCCTCTCCCGAATCAAAGATTAAGTCATTCAGACAGTCGTGTCTTTGTGTGTGTGTAAGGTTGTAGCAAAAATATATCATGAAATCGTTCCTTGGTTACTGTGACATTTCGGGATGCCTCGAGCTGCAGCGGTCCTCGGAAAAAGTGAATAGGCTTTGACTCGGATGTGGATCAAGTAGTAGATTCTGGAGTGTTCTTCTTGAAGTCGCTGATGGAGGCGTTCGCTCTCTCGGTACTTGTAAATAATTTGGATGACCTGGCGTCGTGATATAAGGAGAGTGATGCTAACGTGTGTTTTATAATATTCTTATTGCTGCTTTTGTCATTACATGACTGTTTTTATAGTCTAAATTATTATTGTTTTTATTTATTTATTATTTATTGGCTATCGCAGCTTTTATAGTACTTGCCGTAGGCCGTGGCGGAGGCGTTTCCTTCATTAGTAAACATTGGTAGCAGTGATTGGAAAGATAGGCCAAATAGCTGTTGAAGTTTAAGAAGTAGTGCATAAACTCACAAAAGTAGTAGAAGTAAGAGTAGGTCTGATAGTAAAACCACTTCAGCAGCATTTTATCAGCTGTGGCAGTTGGCTGTAGAAATACATCAGGAAAGTAGTTGAAGTAGAACCAATAGTTTTAGTCTTTATTATATTAAGCGATAGAAACCTTTAAGCTTTATATTAACAGCACCAGTAGAAACGCTTCTGCAACCTACTATTCATACTAGTAGCAGCAGCATGAATAGTAGTAGTAGTAGTAGTAATACTAAATAGTAGTGGTATAACAAGTCATAGCCGTCGTCATCTTTGTCAATAATAGCCTTCTTGTCTAAAGGGTGGGGGGGGGGGGTGTTGGGGGGGGGGGGGGGGGGGGGGGGGGGGGGGGGGTTGGTGGGGGGGGGTGCAGGGGCGCTTCCTTCCTCATCATTAAAAGGTAGAGAAGCATAAATAGAAAGCCCCTCAGCGGGAAGTCCTCCAAATTTGCTCAGGAAGATGGAAAGTGATACAGCACACTAACAAGCCCCCGGAGTGCCATTAACAGACTCTGCTGTCCTCCTCCTCCTCCTCCTCCTCCTCCTCCTCCTCCTCCTCCCCTCCTCCTCCTCCTCCTCCACCTACCTCCTCCTATTTGGTGGACGGATGCGGGAGGGGGAGGGGGGAGAGGGAGGGATGGAAATAGAAGGCGGGATTGGACAGTGATAGAAATTTCTGAGAGAGAGAGAGAGAGAGAGAGAGAGAGAGAGAGAGAGAGAGAGAGAGAGAGAATTGATGGATAGTTAATGCTGGAAATGGTGGAAGGGTAGACGGTGATAGAAATGTTTTGTATAGAGTTGGATAACCCGAATGAAAGAAAGAGTGAGGGTTGTTATTGACAGAAGTATAAAATATTGAGATGGGAAGTAGGGATAATGAAGGAAATGTATAGAAGAGATAGAGAAAATAATGATAAAAATGCCAGGTATAGAGAGAGAAGGAGAGACGGAAATAGATGTCCTTTTTGTACTCTATTTGTCTTAGCAAAAGCACCAGGTTGCAGACAGCAGATTTAGCAAAACCTAATATTTCTTTGATTAAATGAGGTCTAACAGTAAACAGTAAAAGTCTGAATCTCTACACAGCTCACTTGAAGAGTACAGTGTCTGAACCTTGAAAGGAGAGAGAGAGAGAGAGAGAGAGAGAGAGAGAGAGAGAGACTGTATTAGATAGAGGTATTATGTTAAAGAGGTTCCCTTGATAAGAGACATTTTCGTGGGTCCTGTTGTTGGTGTTGATGATGTGGAAATGACGCCGAGATAAGGACGATCGTGGCTGTTAGTTGTAGGCAGAGTGCAGTGGCGAGGGGAAGGAACAAGGAGAGATAGTGGGTGAAAAAGTCTGAAAGAGAGAGAGAGAGAGAGAGAGAGAGAGAGGTATGAGAGAGAGAGAGAGAGAGAGAGAGAGAGAGAGAGAGAGAGAGAGTATGTCAGAAACTGAGGGGTGCATATAGAAAAGATTCCAAGAAATGGAACTTGAGATTGAAAGCAGGAGACACGAGAGAGACTTTAGATCTAAAGATAAAAAGAGTAAAATTATGGAGAGGGAATAATGGTAAGAAATAACTGAGGAACAGAACAAGGTCATCATGAAAGTAGAAGAGGGAAAATGTAAAAAGAACGAAATGATGACCAGTCAAAAGAGAGAGAAAGGGAAAAGGTAGATTGGGGATCTCACAGTCCACCAATTAGTGA